>NC_135981.1:11385646-11611856 GCF_053455715.1 Rhinoraja longicauda
TACTGTAACAACATTTTACGATATGATACGATACGATAGAACTTTATTTATCCCAGGAGGGAAGTTGGTCTGCCAACAGTCATAAAACACACCAAGATACATGAAACATGAAATTAAAATGACGAGTGGAATGTCAAGAATTGGGGATGCGTAAAGACTTGGGGGGGGGGGGGGGGGAGGGGAATCAGTCTACCCCACGACTGAAGGGGGAGGAGTTGTAAAGTTTGATAGCCACA
This sequence comes from Rhinoraja longicauda, assembly GCF_053455715.1. Classification (NCBI taxonomy): domain Eukaryota; kingdom Metazoa; phylum Chordata; class Chondrichthyes; order Rajiformes; family Arhynchobatidae; genus Rhinoraja; species Rhinoraja longicauda. The sequence goes on from NC_135981.1 coordinate 11,385,883, forward strand.
GGGAAAAGGAAGTCCTGTGGCATTCTGTGCTGAAGACATTTGAACAGGTACATGCATAGGAAAGGTTTAGAGGGATATAGGCTGAGTGCGGGCAGGCTGGTAGGACGTGTAGATGGGGCAGTTTGGCATGGGAATGTTGGGCCGAAGGGCCTGTTTCTGGGCTCCATGACTGTGACTCTGTAACAGGGACACAGGTGTCTAAGAGAAGAAGAGCAGAAGGATGTAAAATTCCAAAAGTCTAACACAAGTGCATGATTTTTAAGGTGGTGAGAACATCACCCCAAGTCCCAAATGAGATGATTTTTAAATATCTGAGAAGCATTGATATCCCCCATCTCCAATAATATCCAATGAAACTGGGGATCCACTCAGTTTTTCTTTTATGCTCTCATTTTTAACTCTACCTCATCGGGTTATTCTGTTATTGCACTTCAACATTATTTTTGCCTGACTTCAGTCTTTGCACCGTTCTGATGTTCTACGTTCAGTGTTGTATCCATCATTATCATGTGTACCGTGTACTCTATGAGTTTCATGCAATCAAGGAATTTCATTGCACCCTGATGCATACCACAATAAACTAATCTGAATATGAGTTTCTGAAAACATCACAGTAATAAATCCTGGGGGGTTAGGAGTTAGAGACAGAGACGAGTTTTCTCAAGCATTTCTAAGCTTGTAGCTACACATCTAACTTTCAACAGAATGCCCCCCCCCCCCCCCCAAATACTGTCAGCCCCGTCCCATGATCGCAGAGCTGTTGAACGGTACTAACCAAAAAAGAGCAGGGTCCCTAAAACAGATTCCAGAATGGTCTGTTTCATTCTGTTTGGTTCCAGCAACACTGCTACAGCCCTGTTCACTGTAATTAATTTAACTATTCCAATGAGATTGGTACTTGTACAATTAACTTATACCGACTTCCTTCATTTAGCATTCAGGTCTGCTTTTAATCTTCCCCCAGCAGAAGTCATGACACACACTGGCTTGATAAATTTCCACTTATTGCTTTTTTTTGGTGTGAAGCAATTTACGCACACTGACTTTCTCAGGCTATCTCTTGGGCTGTCCGCAATATAATTTTTCATCATTAGTGTCATCTCTTTTGTCTGAAGCTGCCTCCTGAATATTTATGCATCCAAGCCTGTGTAGAACAGTGTGGAGAGTGGGGGAGGGCTGTGCCTTTTTAAGTCCCCTTGTGCTATTCTCCTCTGGTGGGATGTTCAGCCTTCCTCGTGGTGTTCATCATTACTGGCTCCTCTCCTGCCAACCATTCCCACCCCACCCCCTCCACTGCAAACAACCCTTTGAATGGTTTGACATATTTTGTATTTATTTTAAAAAACAGTGCGATGGACAAAGTCAGTCGCATATTTACATGGGATGATCTGCCCCATTGTTCAACAGAACTGGTATACCATTTCCAGAGAGTGTGTTGAGCCACAGCAGCCAATGCCTCAAGGGTTTCTGAAATCCTCTCTCCCGTCCAAAATAGAAGTCTGCGCTTCCTGATTATATTCTATTTTATTTGCACAGATGATGGTCCTTTAATTTGATTCAGATTTTACCCATTTGGACACGTTGCTCTGTTCATAAGTTAGAGGAGCAGAATTAAGCCATTCGGCCCATCAAGTCTACTCCGCCATTCAATCATGGCTCATCTATCTTTCCCTCTCAACCCTCCTCTCCACAACCCCCGACACCCGTACTAATCAAGAATCTATCAATCTCCGCTCTAAAAATATCCATTGACTTGGCCTCCACAGCCTTCTGTGGCAATGAATTCCACAGATTCACCACTCTTTGACTGAAGAAATTCCTCCTCATCTCCTCTCTAAAGGATGTGCCAAACATTTACTTCATTTGGGAAACATGAAGATGTTGATTGATTTTAAACTGCAGAATAGAAACAGGTCTTGCCACCCACCGAGTCCATGTTCCCACTAGTTCCATGTTATTCCACTTTCGCAGAAAGATCTCAGGAATCTTCCCTCTTTTTCCCACCTCACAACTATTACAAACTGGAGCAGGAAAGATCTTTGGGCACACATGCACTGCAGCAAAGTTAGCACTAAAAAAAGAACACAAAGTGCAGGAGTTACTCAGCAGGTCAGGCAGTATCACAGGAGAACATGGATAGGTGATGTTTCAGGTCGGGACACTTCCTCAGTCTGACCACTGCATTCTAATTAAGTGAGTCAAGTGGGTTTTTTGTCATATGCCTGAAACAGAACAATAAAATTCTTACTTGCAGTAGCACAACAGGTATGTAAACATAGTACTCAATAGAAACAATAATAAACAATAAAAAGAAGTTAAAAATAACAATATTGTACAAAACCAGTACAAAGCCCAAAGTTCCGAGTGCAATCAAGGCAGTTCGTAGTTTGGAGTTTAGTTGGAGTGCGTAGTTCATAGTTCAAAAGTTCTAGGAGCAGAATTAGGCCATTCAACCCGTCAAGTCTATTCTGCCATTCAATCATGGCTGATCTATCTTTCCCCTCTCAACCCCATTCTCCTGCCTTCACCTCATAACCCTTGACACTCTTACTAATCAAGAATCTGTCAATCTCTGCCTTACAAAGTGGTGTTCAATAGCTTGATGGTTGTTGGGAAACCCCTGCTGTTCCTCAACCTGGATATTACAGTTTTCTGCCCCCGATGTCTTCTTCCCAATGGCAGGAGTGAATATAAATGCAACATGTGTAGGATGGAACTGCAGATGCTGGTTTAAACTGAAGATAGACACAAAGTGTTGGGGTAACTCAGGCAGCATCTCTGGAGAGAAGGAATGGGTGACGTTTCGGCTGGAGACCCTTCTTCAGACTGCAACACGTTGGGATACTGGCAAAGATCGAGTGACGACGCAGTGTGACATGGTGACAGGAGAGCTGACCTGTCAAGCCCATTGATTTTCTGAAAGTAATGACCCAGTCAAGAGTTCACTTCATTTTAATTTCAGAGGAGAGAGAAGCAGCAGCAAAGGGGAGACAGCGAGGTGGAGATATTTTTCTTCCTGGCCCTCAATGGATTTTAAAGAACATCATTGTCCTTGACGCCAGGAAACTGAGATGCAGCCTCGTCCAAGTGCATTCTTAAACTTGCTCAAATTTCTTTTTGAGATACTGACAAAAATTAGGCAGGAAACTGCTGTGATTTCCTGAATTCCAAGGTGAATTCTGCAGGATCAGGGCATTATGCCATCATTTATGATTTGTTTTGTTATTTCTCCACCACTAGGCAGAGTGACAATCTTACCAGACTAGTTGTCTAAACCTCTGTACCAACGCCAAAGATGTAAGTTCTAATCCCACCCCCCTGCCATAGAACTCACATTTAGATAGATCATATTTTTAAGGAGAGTTTTGATGATGGCAATTGGGAACTTGCAGTATTGGCAATAAAAACCCATCCTGTTAACTCATGACGCTCCATGAAGGGAATTTGCCATCCTTACACAGGCTGGCCTTCTGGCAACTCCAGACTCATTGTGGAGGCAAGATCCTGACAAATCCCCCATCACACTATGCGGAACTGCAGTCTTGCTAAAATGGGATAGTTTTAGACAAGTCTGGTGGCTCAAGAGGCAGTGTGGATTATCAGCAGCAGCTGGAACTTTTACAGCCCTACAATATGTACCCCCATGGTCCGGTATTCTCCATGTTAATACGTTACTACCGGGCATGTGGACCGACCTTCGTTCAATGAGGAGTGCTGAAGTCCACCCAGATTCACACACTTCCTAATCATCAGAACCAGCATTTCGCAGGCAGAGCTAAGCAATCGGGTAAGGAAATTCAAAATGTCTCCAAAGACTCTTACCAATTTGTGCAGATGTCCCCCATAGAAAGCATCCTTCTGGGTGGATCACAGTTTGGTTTGGCAACTGATCTGTCCAAGACTGAAGAGATTGCAGGGAGTTCTGAATGCAGCCCTCCCATCACGCAAAAACAGCTTCACTCCACTGGCTTCATCTGCACTTCACGTTACCTTGGAAAAGCAGCCAACAAATCAAGGGCCACTCACACCCTGGTCATTCTTTCTCCCCTCTCTCATTGGGCAGAAGATTCAAAAGCTTGAAAACACATATCACCTCATTTAAGAACAGCTAACAATGTTATCAGACTTTTGAATGGACCTCTCATGTGGTAAGTATGTATTCCCAATCTTCAAATCTACCTTGTTGCAACTTTGGTCTGCACTTTCTCTGTAGCTGAAACACTACATTTTGCACTTTGTTTTTTTTTTTCTCCTTTTGCGTAACTTGTTGTATTTGTAAATGGTGTGATTGCACTTATTTATGGTATGATTTGCCTGGATAGCACGCAAAGTTTTTCACTGTAGAGGCACATGACAATAATAAATCAATAGCAATACCAATGATGGGCTGAATGGTGCCCTTCAATGTCATGGAGATTATCTGAATTTGTGTTGTGATTGGAGTTTTATCCCCATCCCTATTTGGAGTAAGTGAAGTGCAAGATTTGTGTCCATTCCAAAGCTTTGGAATGTGTTAGGTTAAAGTTGGGAATAAGAAATGAATTCAATGAGCGAGTGGAGAAAAGCAGAGCCATTATATTGGAAAATAATTAGCACTGGGAAAATGTTGCTCAGTGTTAAGATAGTTCCCATGACCACACATTGCTTTATTTTTTATTAGTTTCCACATTTAAATCTTTCCTCTGAAGGCCACTTACTTTCCCACCATACAAAATGAAAAGTCATCTAAATCATCGGGGGCTGTGCTGAATTTTACTGAACTCTTGGAAGGGCACATTAAGCAGGTGGCTTTAAGGCCTTTGATCATTAAGGGGAGGAGTAAGGTAGAGGCTTTTGATGGAGGGGAGAGCTGTGACCATGATGGACTGGGTTGACTCCAACGATCTTGATAGCCTCTATTCACAAAATGCTGGAGTAACTCAGCAGGTCAGGCAGCATCTCAGGAGAGAAGGAATGGGTGACGTTTTGGGTCGAGACCCTTCTTCAGAAGGTAGCCTCTTGCATTCTTGTGTGTTGGTATTGCCGTACCAGGCCACGATACAACCAGTCAGGATACTTCCTGCCCGCACCTCCAGACTCAGGAACAGCTTCATCCCCAGGGCCATAGCTGCTATGAACCGGTCCTGCTGAGCCGGATGGCCACAACGCATAGATCAACTTGCACTTTACCCTGTCCAAAACTGTTACAACTGTTTCGTTTCGTTGGGTTGCTGCTGTCTAAATTACTTAAATTATTGCATCGTATGGGAGGCGCATTCCCAATCTCGTTGTACCCCTGGGTACAATGACAATAAAGATGTATTGTATTGTATTGTATTGTATGTGGAAAACCCAGGACAGATCATCCGAGTTCTGTTTCGTCACAAACCTTATTCAAATCTAGGAAAGCATCAGAACTCTCCAGATGGTAAATTAAGGGATATCCAAAACACCTTTCCTACCTGCATTATACATCCTGGGACGATGATAATCATCATCAAAGGGATCTATGAGGCACTGCCTCAAGAAGACAGCCAATATCATGAAAGACCCACACCATCCTGGCCAAACTTTCATACCTCTGCCAACACCAGGAAGGACATACAGGAGCTTGAGAACAGTTACTTCCATGTTTCAGAACAGCTTCTTGTCTTCAACCATCAAATTCTAGAACAGCCTTGTACAACCTTAATGACAAACCTGCCTCAGCACCAAACTACCATGGACTTTGCACTCAAGTTGCACTATGTGATTTGGCTTCCACTATCGTGGTTTACTTAGAATAACTAATAATATTTTGTCTATTTATTTATTGTGCTACCACATTTAATGTGCCTGTAAACCAGCATTATTCTTGTCCGGTGCTTATGACAATTAAATACTCTTAACACTCTTAAATATCAAAGAAGACAAGTTGTGTTTGTATAGGCCTGGACTCTTCATTAGGCAAGGTGTTTTGGATATCCCTTAATTTACCATCTGAAGGTGTGTTTGAATCCCATCTCCGAATATTGGCAACCGAAATTAAAGTAATTCAGTCTGGAATACTGGTGATCATAAAATTATTTGATTGCTATAAAAAACGTTTGATTCATCAAAGTCCTGCAGGAAATCTGCCAGTCTTATCTGAATCCATCAGGTATGATGTCTCCCAATTCAGTCCTCACCTTGTGACCATTGTAGATGATGCCAACACCCAAAACAGGTGCGTGGAAAACGTACAGAGTCACACATGATGACATTTTTTTTTTTTTTTTTTTTTTTTTTTTTTTAAAGTAAAGAAAGAAAAGAGAGAGAAGAAAAATAAAAACAAAAACAAATTTTAAGATAAGGAAAAAGTTAGTTAAAGAAGAATGGAAAAATTTATTAAAATAACAAAAACTTCATTCGAGATATATTCGTACATTTCAAAGTATAGCATTTCATCCATTCTTTAGTCCGAGTGCTAGTCAGGTTCCTGTGCTGAACTATTCTGACCCTTTAAGTAATCAATAAAAGGAGACCATGTTCCAATGAATAATTCCTGTTTGTCCAACAGGGAAAATCTGATTCTTTCCACGTTTAAGGTCTCCGTCATTTCTATAATCCACATTTTGATTGTGGGGGCCGTAGTGCCTTTCCAAAATTTTAGAATTAATTTTTTTCCTGTTATTAAACTATAATCAATAAAGTTTCTTTGTGTTGTTCTAAATGTTTGATTTAATTCTAATATTCCGAGTATAATTAATTTTGGATCTGGGTCCAATTGTGTGCTGGTTACTTTAGATATTATGCTAAAAATATTTACCCAGAATTTTTTAATTTTTATACAGTTTGCAAACATATGAAATAATGTAGCTTCTAAATGTTGACATTTATCACATTTAGGTGAGATATGTTGGAAAATTTTATGTAGTTTTGTTTTTGAATAGTGTAACCTATGTATTACTTTAAATTGTATTAGAGAATGTCTGGCGTTTAGTGAACACTGATGTATTTGTTGCAAACTTTCTTCCCAAGTATCTTTCGTTATTACTTGGTTTAATTCTTTTTCCCATTTTTGTCTGTATAAGTCCGTGGAGGGAATGTCACTGTCTAATAAGATATTATATATATAAGATATTAATTTTTCTGTATTAGGATGTTTGTTCCAACATTCATCAAGAATTTCTGAATTTCTAATTCGAAAATTTTGGGAGTTCGATTTTACATAATCTCTGAGTTGAAGATATCTGAAATAATCATTTCCACGAAGACCATAAGTCTGTTGCAACTCCTGAAATGTCAGAAAGGTGCCTTCCTTATAAAGTTGTCCCATATTTTTAATTCCATAATCCTTCCATTGTGTAAAACCCCCGTCTACCCATGAAGGCTTAAACAAAGGATTATTCACAATTGGAAGAAAAAGTGATAAATTATCTAATTTTAATGTCTTTTTTAATTGTTTCCAAATTCGTATAGCACTAAATATTATAGGGTTTTCCCTATAAATTTTTTTGTTTAATTTAGACGTAGCAAATAATATCGAACCAATATCAAAAGGTAAACAATCTTCCTTTTCCATTTTTAACCAGTCTGGTTGATGATCTATTTCTTCCAACCAGAAATTCATATTTTTAATATTAACTGCCCAGAAATAAAACCAAAAATTGGGTAAAGCCAGGCCTCCATTTATTTTTGATTTACACAAGTGTCTTTTGTTTATCCTATGATTCTTATAATCCCAGATAAAATCATTAACAATAGAGTCCAATTTTTAAAAAAAGTTTTTTGTCAGATATATCGGAATTGTCTGAAAAAGGTATAATATTTGCGGTAAAAAAATCATTTTTATGGCATTAATTTTGCCAACCATTGAGATAGGGAGTGTTTTCCAATATTGAATATTCTTATGTAGTTTGTTCAGTAATGGGGGGAAATTTGCTTTAAATAATGATGTATATATCTTAGTTACATAGATACCTAGATATTTAAATTTTTCATTTACTATTTTAAATGGAAATTGTTGTATTATCTGTTTATTATGTTCCCTTATTGGCATAATTTCGCTTTTATTCCAATTTATTCTGTATCCTGAAAGTGAACCAAATTGGGTTATTAGCTTTAATAAGTTTGGAATACTAATTTCTGGTTTTGTAATGTAAATTAATACGTCATCTGCGTATAGAGAAATTTTATTCACTGTGTCCTTTGTGTTATATCCATGTATTTCCGGATGCCCCCTAACTCTTTCTGCCAGTGGCTCAATAGCAAGCGCAAATAATAATGGGGATAACGGGCATCCTTGTCTACAGCCTCTAGATAGGCTAAATTTCGATGACAACCTTTGGTTTGTAAATATTCTGGCCGTGGGATTTGTATATAACAGTTTTATCCATGTACAGAATTTCTCCCCTAGCTGCATATTTTCCATCACCGAAAATAAATAAGACCATTCAACCTGATCAAATGCTTTTTCAGCATCAAGTGAGATTATTGCTAGATCTTCATTAATAATTCTCTTGGAATATATAATATTAAATAATCTTCTTAGATTATAGTATGAGTATCGTTTCTGAATGAAGCCTGTTTGGTCAGGGTGTATTAATTTATTCATCACTGTACTTAATCTATACGCTAGTATTTTAGTTAAAATTTTTTGATCTGTATTTAAAAGTGCAATTGCTCTGTATGATCCCGGGTCTTCCGGATCTTTATCAGCTTTAGGAATAAGTGTTATTATAGATTCATTTAGAGTGTCTGGAAGTTTCTGTTGAGTATATATATACTCATACAGTCTATGTAAACGTGGGCTAAGCAAATCATAAAATTTTTTATAAAATTCGGAGCCTAAACCATCTGGTCCTACTGCTTTACCATTTTTTAAAGATGACATTTCTGACTTTGATTACAACCATTTTCTAACTGTGGCGGGGTAAAAAAACTGACTGGAGATATTTAAACATTCACACATTAGTTGGTCCGTTTGGTCAGTAATGATGGCTGCCTGAGTTAATGAGATCTTACTCAGTCTGACTGAGGCAAGTCCACAAAATCCCGAGGTATGGCAGGAGGACACATATTTCTGAACCCGATTTAATGCTGCAACATTCCGCTCAGATGCCCTGCTTCCCTTCTCCCTCTGCAGGTTTCATCAGGCAAGATGGAACAAATGGCCTTGCTGAGGTGGCATTCAAACTCACATCACCGGGCTTCTAAATGTTGATGCTGTAACCTAACCTAACCTGCAATACACTGCAGCTGTATTGTACAAATAACTGTGTAATCAATGCCTCATTGTTCTACTTGACCATTTAAGGAAATTGTCATGTTAACTATGTCAAGCACAGTGGTGCAGCTGTAGAGTTGCTGCCTTACAGCACCAGAGACCTGGGTTCGACCCTGACTACGGGTGCTGTCTGTGCGGAGTTGTACGTTCTCCACGTGACCATGTGGGTTTTCTCTGGGGGCTCCGGTTTTCTCCCACACTCCAATGACGTTTGTAGGTTAATTGGCTTCTGTAAATTGTAAATTGTCCTTCGTGTGTGGGATAGTGCTGGTGTACGGGGTGGCTGCTGGTCAGCGTGGACTGGGTGGGCTGAAGGGCCCGTTTCCACACTGTATCTCTAAAGTAAAGTCTAAAGTTGGTCGCCTTTGACATTACTGACCATAGCATCCTCCTCCAGCCCCTTGCTGCTGTCATCCAGCTGCTTATAACAAGCTCCTTTTGTCTTACAGACCGAGTCTTGGGAGCAAGAGCCAAAAGCACAATCATCCACGTCCATCTATGGAACATGCAGGTGGTCTCCCTGCAGAGTTCCATTCCAGGAGCGTGGAGCTAGGTCACCACTGAGCAGTGGAAACAGGCACCTCATTAACCGGAGGCAATCCAACGATTTCATGCTCTCCATTATCCCAGATTGAATTGCTCGAATTTAACGAGGTGGGATTCAGACTGGTATCTCTAGGATTCTAGCTACTGGTCCAGTAACCTAACCATTAGGCTACTGTATCCACCCTGTACAGATACCAATCTAATCATGGGTGAGGTGGCAATGGAATGATTGTCATGCCACCAATTGGTACTGCCTCGTAGATGATGCAACCTGATATCCTCCCTCAGTTGCCAAAAGTCACACCCTTTGGCCATTTTAGTTCATTGCACATACATTCAAGAAAATAGCTGAGGGTGCTGAACACAGGAAAGATTATGGGCAACAATGCCCCAGCTGAAGACTTGTGCTGCATAATTTACTGTAACTCAAGCCAAGCTGTTCCATAAGAATTACAATATTGACAGTATCCAGCACAATGTATGGTATGTGTAGGAAGGAATTGCGAATGCTGGTTTAAACCGAAGATAGACACAAAAAGCTGGAGTAACTCAGCGGGTCAGACAGCATCTGTGGGAAAAAGGAATTGGTAACATTTCGGGTTGAGACCCTTCGGGTCGAGATCCATAAAAAGTAAGACAAATCCAACTCAGCTACTGACTGCTCTCATTCAAAGTGATGGAAGGTGTCTTCAACAATTCAAACATCCGGAGAAAACCCACACGGTCACTGGGAGAACGTATAAACTCTGTACCGACAACTACGGTCTCTGGAGCTGTAAGGCAGCAACTCTACTGCTGCACCCCCCCCCCCCCCCCCCCCAACCCCCCTCCCCCTAAACAACATTCTCACAGAAACAACACCAATTGGTCAAATTTCTCATTCTTCGGGCTTGCACTAGTTTGTTAAACTCTCACATGACTGGTCGGATAAACATCTGATGTTTAGTGAAACAGCAAGACAGAAGATCCTTGGCCATTCAGACCGGAAAGCACATAGAGTGCTGGAGTAACTCAGCGGGTCAGGCAGCATCTCTGGTGATGTTTTGGGTTGAGACCCTCCTTCAGACATTCTAACTGGGTCTTCCTTGCACATCTCACAAGAGGGTCTGTGCAGACTTTATCTTCCTTCCTTCCTTCCCTTGACTGGGAAGTGAGCAATATCTCAGGAAGGAAAATAAAATTAAGTAAAAGAAAATAATCAGAGCCTCTCATCGGCAGGAAAACAAAGATATTTTGAGAAGCAGAGGCAGAAGATAGTGTGGGTGACAGATAAGTCTCCAGCTGTAATTATGTGTGGGATAATATTTGTACTGTAAACAAGGGCAATGAACAACTGCAATAATATTTCTACTACCACCTGTGTCTGGCTGTTTATTACACTTATCTATCTGTTTGTTCTTTGCCAATAAAATACCTTTTCTGAATGGGCTCCATTTAGGTTTTGTTACAAATTCTGCAGAAAGCCAAAAGCTGAATTCCTGCCATTTGATGGGTTCATCTGCGTCTGCTACAGACCATCTTTGGTTCCATCACTTTGACCTTATCACCATGGTAACCGGGCTGCAGCAAGCTTATCTTATCACTGGAGTGATGCAATAGCAGCTCGTCTCAGGTTCATTTCCACTCAGTTACCGCTGCAAATCTACTGAGCGTACTCCCTTTCAGCTCAGCCAGCTCCATAGTAACACCCAGAAGAACGATTCTTGCTCTCATTCCGTGCGGTGATCAACATGAAGAGTTCCAGCTTGGGATTTATTTCCTCTGGTAAAAAAAACATTGTGCTGATGTGGAAAAATATCTTGGCAACCAAAGGCATTGAAAATAAGCTAGAAACTATAGCAGGAAGGGAACAAGGAGTGGGGGGTTGGAATTGATGGTTATGCATCAAACCACCACAGATTTGTAAATCTCAGCATGAAAAAAATCTTCCCTCTTTTCAGTGCCAGTTTTTATTGTCTGTTGCTGCTTTCCCTTTCATTTGCTGTGAGTCTAGTTCCCTTAAAGAAAGAAAAGCACAGCTTCTTTGTCTTATTACCAGTGCATATCCTGTTACCTGATCAATTTTTCAAATGATGCTTCCTTATGTTGCTCTCTATACTTCCAACCTTCAGTTGAGAGGGTCGGAGGGAGGGAGAGGGGATCACAGTGGCTGTAACTCAAGATCTTGTCTGGAAGTAATTTTAATCAGGAATTTCACAGTAGTGCCGAGGGTCATCGATTTTTAGTGACTCTCAGAACATTGTGCACAATCTCAGTTGTCAATGCTGCGCGCCTAAAGCGCGTGTTGTTATACACCAGGCAGTGTAGCATTCTCTTCTCAGAAACAGAAGGTCATGGATTGTGCGTCCCACTCCAGGAGCAGCGCACAATATCCAGGCCGATGCCGCACCACTGAGCGGTCACGGTGACACAGCGGTAGAGTTGCTGCCTTACAGCGAATGCAGCGCCGGGTGACCCGGGTTCGATCCCGACTACGGGTGCTGTCTGTACGGAGTTTGTACGCTTTCCCCGTGACCTGCGGTGGGTTTTCTCCGAGATCTTCGGTTTCTCCCACACTCCAAAGACGTACAGGTTTGTAGGTTAATTGCCTTGGTAAATGTAAAAAAATGTCCCTAGTGGGTGTAGGATAGTGTTACGGGTGTCAGGGGTTATGAGGAGAAGGCTGAGAGGGAGAGATAGATCAGCCAGAGTAGACGTGATGGGCCGAATGGCCTCATTCTGCTCCTATCACTTATAATGTGCGGGTGTTGCTGTTTGGCGCGGACCCGGTGGGCCGAAGGGCCTCCTTCCCCGCTGTATCTTTAAACTAAACTAAACAGAACTGAGAGTTCAGTCTTTTTCATGAGACGATGAAACAAAATGCCATCTGAGCCGTAGATAAAAAAATTATCCCCCAAAATGGTGGGGTTTACAGCCAATATCTATCCTTTCACCGACCACAAAAGTATATAAAATGGTCATTATTGCATTGCAGGATGTTGGCAGAGGTATCTTTGTGGGATTTTACTGTGTGTAAAATGGCCATGAAGCTTCCTAAATTAGAACAGTGACTGCACTTCAAAAGTTTTCTACTGGCTGTAGAACGTTAAGGTCATTACAAGTCCCCAAAAAATGCATATGTTCCTTTGTAAAAATTGTACAATGAAAATGCTGCTATTTCTGTCCTTTTGCAGATGCAAGATGGTACGAATATCAACTAATTTCATTGACATTTCCAAAATGCTCAAGAGGTTTGGGAGAGTGGATCTGGAGCCTATGTCTTTGCCACCTAGAATGTGGAGAGCTAACAGTGTCTTGAAACAATGGGACTGTCATTCAGAGATGAGATGCTGGCTCGTCACCAATACAATACAATACAATACAATACAATATATCTTTATTGTCATTGTACAGGGGTACAACGAGATTGGGAATACGCCTCCCATACGATGCAATAATTTAATTAATTTAAACAACAACAACCCAACGAAACAAATTGTAACAGTTTTAAGACAGAATAAAGTGCAAGTAGATCTGTGCCGGATCACTGTGCGATGTGACCATCCGGCTCAGCAGGACCGGTTCATAGCAGCTATGGCCCTGGGGATGAACCAAGTGGGTGGTGAGCTTTGGGAATTCTCAACCCAAGAATCTGCGGGGGTTCGATTGCTGAATACATTTATGATTGTGATCAATAGATTTTACTATGGGATGGAAAGAGATGAGAAAGATAATGGCACTGAGGTAAAAGCTCAGGCATGATATTATAGAATGGTGGATCTGGCACATGGATCAAAAGGTCCAGATTTTTTTTAAAAACTAGATTTACTTTAGTTTAGAGATACAGTGCGGAAACAGGCCCTTCGGCCCACTGGGTCTGCTCCGACCAGCGATCCCCGCACATTAACATTACCTTACCACACAATTTTTAATTTTTTTTTACACCAAGCCAATTAACCTACAAACCTGTACGTCTTTGATCGAATCGAATCAGACGTATCCAGGATTGAACCCGGGTCTTTGGCGCTGTAAGGCAGTAGCTCTACCGCCAAGACACTATTTTTAAGTTTAAAATAGTTTCTATTTTTATTAAAAATGAAAAATAGTTGATCGGTTAGGACAAAAAAATAAAATAATACTTTTATTGATAACCTTGAATAAAATTACACAAGATTTGCAGCAAAGCTGAACTTTTAGGGGAGGAAGGGAAATTGGAGGATCAGGCAGTGAACGGCAGGTCTAAGCAGTAAATGGTTACAACTGCCGTGGCAATGAGATAGCTGTGGTGCCCCACACACACCCCAGGGCAATGCTGGGACTCCACTTCCACCATAGGGCAGATCCACACTGCCCTGGTATAGCCAGTGCCAGCACCAGGCCCAGACCATGACTTCCAGCATGGTCCCAGATGCAGTCTTCCCCTGGGAGAGCCTGTCTAACAAACAGCACTGGAGCCAGTCAGTGCAAGGGGGGATCGTCTGACTCAAAGACCGTCTATGCTGTTCATCAGTGGTATGGAATATTCAGAATCGCATAAGACCCGTTGAAAATGTGAAGAGAATGAAAAAGATCAAAAACACATGCAGGCACACTAAAACATTTAAACTAATTTAAGCCGATAGAAAAACCTTACTTGCATTTATCCCAGCGGTCTTTTCCTCCCAGTCATTCATTTCAATGTTCTCTCTGTACAGGCTTGGGTACAGCAGGAGGATTTTAGTGGAGGTTCAGTTTAATTTAGTCTATTGTCACATGAACAGAGGAACAGTGAATAGCTTTTGTTGTCAGCGGAAAGACAATACATGATTACAATCGAGCCATTTACAGTATAAGAAAATAACTGCAGATGCTGGGACAAATCGAAGGTATTTATTCACAAAGTGCTGGAGTAACTCAGCAGGTCGGGCAGCATCTCGGGAGAGAAGGAATGGGTGACGTTTCGGGTCGAGACCCCAAGATTCTGAAGAAGGGTCCAGTCTGAAGAAGGGTCTCGACCCGAAAGTCACCCATTCCTTCTCTCCCGAGATGCTGCCCGACCTGCTGAGTTACTCCAGCACTTTGTGAATAAGAGCCATTTACAGTGTATGGTTTGCTCAGCCTTTCCGAGCTCCCCTTATGCAGTGCCTTTGGGCTCTTCAGTCTTGCCTCTTGCAAAGGCAAATAGCAGGTAGAACTGTTCACAGAACATCACAAATTGAAAGCAGTAAACTTAAGCTCATGGCAGTGTTTTTTTTACAGCCATATATCAAAAATCATGCTGAGTTCTTAAAGGTACACATATCTACACCACACTATTTCCCCTTAAAAAAAACCATTAAGTCTATAAAAAATAACTTGCAAAGTTAGGCCATCTGTTACATTACATTCAATTGCAGATGCAAATTCAATCATTTATTAATTCATCTGATCTCTTGAGCTTTTCATTCACCAAACTCTTCAGAACAAACAGGCAATTTGGCATCCATGATACATCTAGTCCAGATGTTGTTAATTCCAGTGGATTACTTTTGACAGGTCTCATGCACCCTTGTCTCACATTCTGTTACACAACAGAGGTTGATAGCATTAGGTGAAATTATAAAATTATGAGAGGAATAGATCGATAGTGAGAACCTTTTCTTCCCCAGGGTGAAAATATCAAAAACTAGAAGGCATAGCTTTAAGGTGAAAACGGAAAGGTTTAAGAGAGATTTTTTAAACAGATGGTGGTGGATACCTGGAATGCGTTGCCAAAGGCAGGATGGAAGCAGATATGATATGGCGTTTAAGAAGCCTTCAGATAGGCACATGGATATGAATGGAATGAAGGGATATGGATCACAAGCAGACAGAGGAAATTGGTTTCACTTGGCATCATGTTCAGCACAGACATTGTGGGCTGAAGGGCCTGTTCCTCTGCTGTTCCTATGTTCTATATGTTGTTCACACAATTCTTGTCTTAAGTGCATAATACCTTCCATTAAAGTTTTCACCCTCACGTCAGGGAGGGACGACACAAATAATATTGGATCAGTTGTACAGCTAGTCTCATTTTATTTGGTAATTTGGTTTACATTATTGAAGGTTTACTACACTGCAAGTTATTATAGTCATGCAAATTATTGATGTTGTTGATGGATAATAATAACATAGTGTCATGATACCCAATTATACCCAATTGTGTATGTCATTTATAGATAAAAACCATTTTGGGCAGTGTAAATTGGACTAACCAGTGACCACTGGAAAATTGGCCTTGACACTTTGAGGCATAATCCCTTTTACAGATCTGACAGTTTCTCCAGTGTCAATCATCCATCTAATAACAACAACTTGGTCCACAGTGGCTATTTCTGCAGTTACTAAGAAAAATTGTATGTCTGAAGAAGGGTCTCGACCCAAAACGTCACCCATTCCTTCTCTCCAGAGATGCTGAGTTACTCCAGCATTTTGTGTCTATCTTGTAATTTAATAGTGTGACTGGCACCCATGTTTCCAATTCAAAATACTCGAAAATCACCTTCTTCATTTCCAGTAGATCAATAAGATGTGAATGAAAGAGTTTCCAATGCCTCAGCTCTCCATCTGACAATCTCAGGATTTCTTTCCTATAAGCCAAGCAGTATTGCTGAGTCTACCACCGCTTGCAGCAGCTTTTCTACACAATGCACAGCAGAGGTACACAAGAAACAGGGCAAGGCTACATAGACCCTGTAGCACCTGGAGAAGACCCACGCAGTTTTCCTAAGGGGGAACGTACATTAATCCTATCCTTAAACCATTTTATTCTCCCAACGTTCCCACAGTCTCCTCTAGATTCTACCACTCAACTACACACTTGGGGCACTTTACAGCAGTCAACTAAGCTAGCAGCCTGCATGATCTTGGGATGTGAGCAGAAACTGGAACACCCAGAGAAAACCCAGTCACAGAGACGACATGCAAACTCCACAAAGCTGGCAGTGCTACTGCTGTCCTGATACGTTACTGCTGTATCTGTAACACTGCATTTCTATTGATTTAATGAAGAGTTCCCTTAAACAGTGGAACACCCATTTTGTGTATAATTTGTATGAAAGCCAGTTCATTAATTAGTGTAATCACCTTACTTTTCTGTAATAAGGTCAGCTTCATGAGCTAATGTAAATTTGATTCTACCCACATCATAAACTGGATAAATTCCTTATAACATTAAATCCTCAGAAATTTGCCAGTTTAAGCAAATTAAAGATTCATGAAGCATATTTAGTCAAATGTCAAAAGATAAAGTAATTGAGAATCATTGCATAAAGGCATGGAAAGCAATCAATTATGAGTGGAAACAAAAACATGTATTCTAACCCGCGGCATCTGTTTTTGTAACTGGTTAATTAACCTTCGAAGAAGCAAAACCGCAGCTTGCTGGCAGTGACTAAAGTAGTCAGAAAGGGCACATTGTCTTGATTGATGGCACATAGGTCCTGTACTGTCTCTGGTGCAGTTCAGGATGTCTCTTGGAACTTTTGAAGAAGAAAAGAGAAGTGCTCATTGGTGTCCTGGCCAATATCTATCCTTCAGCCAACATTAAAACTGAATATTTACCCACCATGGTATTGCTGTTTGTGATACATTACTCTGCATGGATTAGCTGATGGGTTTTCACATTACAACAATAATTCTACTTTATCTTTCTTTTATAGTCGCTGTAGCACCATGAGGCATTCCGGGGTTATGAGGAGTTATCTAAATACATTTTTCCTTTAGAATTTTGAAGAGCATGAATAATATTTCTTGTTTTAAGGCTTTTTCTTCTTTCTGTCATATGATTAACGTCTCTCTGGGATGCAGCAAAGGAAACAGAAAAGGCTGTCTGTGAAGAGCTGTTGAATAAGGAGGACATAACTCATTTTGGCCTCTTTGAGTTTCCTGTCCATCCACTTTGCAAAATGAACACTGACAGATACTGAGAACCCACAGAAAATACAGATTCCACACCCGGATAACTACAATGGACCATAGACAAAATTATTCTGTGTCTCTTGAGTGAGTGCATAAACTCATGATGGTTGTTTGGCGATTCGATGTTCAGACCTGAGTAGGAAGCAGAAAGGTAGCAGAAGCAAAATCAATTGCATTTAAGAGACATCTTGTGATAGTTGAAGTTCTGAGGTCGTCTCTTACACGAAATCAATTTTGCACATGCTACCTTTTTGCCTTATGCTCAGCTCTTACAGGCATCAAAGCGCCGTGACCATTCATGAGACTAGAGACAGGTGGCAGTCTTACAATAGTTGCCATGGAACCACAACTGAAACCTGTTGGTTTAAATGCCAAGGAATGCATTATTTTCTGTCAGTAAAGGTGCGTAACCTTTATAAGAAGGGCTATAACACCAGCAATCCCTCAAAGTCCCAACGGAAGGGAACCAATTACAGTAGAAACCACATAACACAGAGGATGTACAATGCAAGGAATGCAATTTGAACACCAGACATGCCATGAGAGGTGATATGAAAAAATCAATGCTTTCAAAATTAAAGAAAGGATCAATATTTGAGACATTGATACCACTGCAGACTGATCCATGATGGGAAGGAATACTTGCAATTGAAAGAATCCTCAGATTCTATTGCAAACAGAATTTTTAAATTAAGAACTTCCACTGGTGACATCCAGAGGACATTCTGACAAATGAAATGTACTGAATTGGTTTTCTTCATAGACAGAATTTATCTGGGAGACATTGGTTGAAACAGGTGAGGATGGATTACAAAATCATTCCATGCAACGATCTCATAAGCCAGTTTGAGCAGGTTTCTGCAAAAATATGAAGACATGCTTATGGATTGTTATACAGGTACTGAGGGATTAAAGACTCACATACAGATAAAACTAAGTGCCAAATTGTAAAATCAATAAAATAAAATAAAATAAAACTGCAGATGCTGGTTTATACCAAAGATAGACACAAAGTGCTGGAGTAACTCAGCGAATCAGGCAGAATCTCTGGAGAAAAAAGATAGTTGACATTTCGGGCCACCTGAGATGTCACCTATTCTTTTTCTCCAGAGATACTGCCTGACCCACTGAATTACTCCAGCACTTTGTGTCTATCTTTACCAAACGGTAAACCCTGACTTGTGGCCCATGCACTGAAAGTGCAGGCAGAAGAATAGTGAAGCAAATTTGAGCAATATGGAGTATTGGTAAAAAGTGATACAAAATGAGGTTCAACATGGTGGTCCCCAAGGTGAACAAAACCATCTGTATCTGCAGAGATTATAGATTGCAAAGTGACCCATAATGAAGCAGGAGATGATAAGCAATACACTCTGCCCACATCTCAAGATCTGTGTGCAGAATTGGCAAGAGTAAAAGTTTTGTGAATGTAGATCTCTGTCATGGTGTTGACTAACAGAAACGGGACAAAGACATCTAGGATTTTCTCTCTAATATTATTCCCGAGGGGCTGTACTTGCAAATAAAATATGGGATAAAACTGGCACAACAATATTCCAGGTGACATGGATAAAAAATTCCAGGTGATCCAGCAATATTTGTGGAATCAGGATGATACTTGAATTGCAAAGAGGAGAACGTCCGGATACTCAAGGAAGTGTTCGGAAAATTAAATTGACTTCATGGCAAGTTTAGTCAAAGCAGGTGTGGCTTCTTCCAGAAGAGGGCAATATGCCTTCCAATGGTCTTTATTCTTTTGCTGGTATTTCTCTTGCTCTTAATGCAAAAGATTTCTATTAATCTTGTCCATTAGAGATATTTTCTGTCTGCTCTTTGCCCACCTAACTGTTAACTTCCTCCTGCGCATTCTTTACTCCTGAATTACATCACTCATGCAAGGACTCTACACCTGCCTTCAGCACATCTCAATAACTCTTGACATTCTGGGATCCCTGAATTTGCCTTCCTTATCTCTCACCTTTATGAGCACACATTGGCCCTGAATTCTCACCATGACACATTTATAAGATGTTCTCTTGTTGCTCTTAGACCTAAGTGCAAGCAGTTGCTGACAGTCCATTTCTGTTCTTACAGGATTAAAGTTGGTCTTCCCCTAATTCAGGACCTTAACTTCCAGACCATCCTTATCCCGTTCCATAACTTTCATGAAGCTTAGAGTTATGGTCACTATCCTCAACATATTCACCCACTAACATGTCAACCACTTGCCAATTTCATTCCCTAGGATTTGGTCTAATATTGCCCCATCGCTGGTAGGATTATCTTATCTAGGCTCAAAAAGCTCTCCTGGATATTTTCAAAAATCTCACTCCCACTACCATAATTCCAATTCCTAATGGGGAAGTTGAAACCCCTGCCTTTATAACTCAATTATTCTAACACTTTGCTTTTGCTATATCTTTGTCAGACCTCCTTGCGAGGATGTTGGACCTGCCCGAGTCCAAGTACTCCCATCCATCCGACCACGTCTCGTTGAGTCAGCTGAAGCTGATTGACTTTAATTGTCAATAATAATGTGGTGAATTCAGTAGCTCCTGGTACCTTTAAGCCCATGCATTGAACCTTCAAACCACAGGCTCTTGATCATAATGGCCATTGGAGCACACATGCCAATAATGGTCAGCATGCCTTCGGAGAGCAATGCATCAATGTTTTTGTTGTGTGAGTATTTGGCCAGGAAGACCGTGCCTGGTCATTTTTTCAATTCAAAACTACATTGCAATCAATATCAGTCGGAGTTTGCAGCTTGGGGAAACCATTGAGCAGACTAAATTTAGTAAAGACCAACAACGTGCCTCCGTGAGTGTGGATAATATCTTAAGGGAGGATGTTTTGTCTTGCCCCGTGGGATTAGGTTGGTGATTATGAATCCTGGCAAATTAACCCTTCTGACTCGTGACAATGGGACAGTGTTCATGATTTTGAAAAATCCTCTCTAGACTGTTTTTTATAAACTAGAATCTTTAAAAAAAGTAATTTAATCAATATTATTCAATTTTATTCTAAAAGTTGATAAATTCTAAACAAATTCTCATGGCAACTTTCAAAGTAACCACATTGTTGTATTTATATAACATGTGAGCATTTATTTCAGTGTGCATTGGAGTTACGGATTGATTTAAGTGTGTAATTTTGAGATATTCTCTTGGTGATCATGTAGAATAGTTCCTTTATTGTCATTGTAACATGAGCCATGTACAACGAAATTGTAAAATGTCAGCCAGTCAGTGCACCATTCAAACATTTCTAAAAGCTAACGATACATACAAGGTAAAATATTTTAAAAAAGATAAACAACTAAAATAAATATCATGAAAATAGCACGCATAAACACCCAACCCTACATCCTTCTGTCGATTTCACAGTCTCTTATTATGTATCGCCCCTGCGTTCCTTGGCGGCTACATTTAGTGCCTTTATAGCAGTGGGGTAAAAACTATTTTTAAGTCTGTTTGTCCTTGTCCTTGTAGATCTGTACCGTCTGCCTGACGGTAACAGTTCAAACAGGGAGTGTCCGGGGTGGGAAATGTCCTTTATAATACTCTGGGATTTTTTGATGCAGCGGGAACTGTGTAAGTCCTCCAAGGTAAGTAGAGGGCAGCCGACAATCCTCTGGGCGTTGTCAATGGCCCTCTGGAGCGCTTTCCTCTGAGCCGCTGTGCAGCTGGTGTACCATACGCATACACAGTATGTTAGGATGCTCTCAATGTAGCACCGATAAAAGGACAACAGCAGTCTCTGAGTGATGTTATTCTTCCTGAGCACCCTCAGGAAGTGCAGTCTCTGCTGGACCTTTTTCAGCAGCGCAGAGGTGTTCACGCTCCACGTCAGGTCCTCCTCAATATGGATTCCCAGGAAGCGGAAATCCGCCACCCTCTCCACACAGTCCCCTCTGATAGTTAATGGTACCATGTCCGTTTTATTCTTTCTGAAGTCTATTATTATTTCCTTTGTCTTTAAGGTGTTGAGGAGCAGGTTATTTTCTTCACACCACACTGTCAGCTGCTCCGCCTCATCCCGGTAGGCGTACTCGTCCCCCCCGGTGATGAGTCCCACCACCGTAGTGTCATCCGCAAATTTGACAATGGTGTTGCTGTGGTGGGCGGGGGTGCAGAGTTTCAATTAAAGCCCTGTTCTGAACTAAAATGACACAGCCCATGATATAGCTAGATAGTGTTCCATTACTGGAAGCCAAACGTCCTTGTGTATTCTGTTTAAAACCTTAATCAAGTATCTCCCATCATCAATCTGGAACTCCGGTGATCACAGTACATCAAAAAAGGACATGCCTTATGCAGGGAATAACAGAGGCTAAGGTGGAAGAGTTACAAATCCACAATAGATTCAGATGAATAGAGGTGTAGAAATGGTAAAATAAGCTTTAAGCTGTCTAGATCATTAGAGACTACTAGACCAAGTGGACACAAACTCCTCCTGCATTGGTGCAATACTCCTCCCCCCTCCCCCTCCCCCTTCCCTTCCCCCCCCCCTCTCCTCCCCCCTCTCTCCCCTCCCTCCCTCCCCTTCCATTCCCCCCTTCCCCTCCCCCCCATTCCATCCCCCTCAACCCTCCTTATCCCGCCTCCTCCCCCCCTCTCTCCCTCCCTCCCTCCCCTCTCCCTCCCTAGGAGATAAATTTAAACTTTAAAATGTGAATAACTTAAAAAATATAACACCAATTTCAATGAAACCTCTTCCATTAGTACCAAAGGGACGACGGTGAATAAGGTGGGCCTAAAATTGTCACGCTATCGTGTACAGTTTTGGCTGTAGTTCAGGAACAAACAAACAAACAAACGAGAGTTGTAGTATATAGATAACAAGCACGGAGTTATTTCTTGAGAAAAATAATGACCTGAACCAATCAATGAGGTGGATGTCAAGAAGATCGGTGCAAATGTAAGGGCATTAAAGAAAGATAGTTACTGGTAAATGCAGTAGATTTTACAGTGGTTAGAACATGGAAACCATTACATGCAGGGCAGTTAAGATATATCGTTGAGATGCATTTAAGCAAAAACTAGATAAATACATTAAGGAGGGATGGTTGGGAGATCATGTTGATTGAATTAGATTAAGTAGGTGGGGCTTGGAAGAGGTATAATCACCAGCAGAGTCATATTGGTCTCAATATCTAGTTCACTGGAAATAAGTGAAAGTGCCCATTTTCTAACATGCATTTGTGGTAAAACAATATCTACATTCATAATGGTTCTGCCCTTGAGGGAAGAGAGATATCAGTAGAAACACGGGCTTATTTTTAAGTTATTTAAAACTTAAGTGTGTAATTTGATGTTACCCGTTTCCAATCTTGAACTATAAAGGAGGCTGAAGTAAATTCTAAACATTATACAATCATTTAATGAATAGTGAGCTATTAATAAATTAATGCAAAACATATATAAAACTGGATACTTTTTAAGCCTACCACATTTGGGATTTTCTGGACATCCTGACCGATAAACGATAGCTGATATACTTTAACAGAGGCCAATATTGAAGCATAACCTTTCATTCCCATCATCAAGTTCTGAATTGTGCACGTAATTGTTCAGCACACTTGCCTCTCGGAATATTAGGGCCCAAGGAATGTGAATGCAAGGCTGATGGACTGCCATGCTGTTAGGGGTGTCCGCTTTCCTCTGCCTTTCTTTCAAGAACGGATGAGAAACGAGATAAACCTGACATTTTGATGAAGAGGTTCACCGTGGCCAATATTCATCCCTCAAACAATATCCCTGAGAGGCGAGGCTCAGTCAGAGTGGTGAGCTTGAAAAGGTACACTGTACCTGTTGCAAAGCTTGACAATTATCATTCTGGTCAAGGGTCCACCATGTCATACTTTCCCAGCTCCTGCATGTGGGTAAGTTAATTGGCCACTGTAATTTACCTCTTTGTGAAGAACCTATGGGAAATTAATGGGTATGTGGGGGATAACAAAATGGGATTGATGTCGGTCTGCTGTAAATTGCTGCAGAGTAAATTGCTGAACAGTGACATGTCGGGCCACCCCGGCCATTCCTGCTCTCCCTGCTCCCATCTGGCAGAAGATACAGAAGCTTGAAGGCATTCACCACCAAACACAGGAACTGCTCCTTCTCCCCCTTTATCAGGCTTCTGAACGGTCCTCCCTTAAGCTAGTGTTGTGCTCAATTCGCCTCTCCCCCGATGAAGAAATTGAACTTTGTCTTAGGAACTGATGCGCTACAATGTGCTATAAAACTGAGAACTGGATTCTGTATCCTCCCCTTTGCTCTATCAGTTTGAATTGATTGTATCAATGTATGGTATATCTGATTTTTTTGGATAGTATTCAAAACAAAGCTTTTCAGTGTACCTCGGTACATGTGACAATAATAAGCCTAAACCCAAACCCGAACCTAAACCTAAACCTAATCAGGCACAGTCGTATTAGTCCCCGATTATGACCACTTCTGGGACAAAGTGGACTGATTACCACAGCTGTATGGGTACTGATGATCAAAGATAATAGAGGAGCAAGATAGACACAAAGTAAACAAACGAGAGTTGTAGTATATAGATAACAAGCACGGGGTTATTTCTTGAGAAAAATAATGCTAAAAACCGTAGTAGGTCATGGGTAAATTTCAGCGACATTTTAGTAAGCAGATTCTGTGTGCTAGACTGGGCACAACTCTCTGCGATTTCTTCGTATATAAAATGTTTGCAAACAATTATTTTTGTTTAACTTCTTGGATAAGTTGATAGTTGACATTCATAACTATTTCTTGAAGAGTTGCTGCTTAGTAATCTTTAAACTTTGGATGTTACTGATTGAATATTTGCACAAGAGAGCCACTCTGTCTGTATCGGGCCAATTGATCATATTTAATGAACTGTTCTTCTTTGCTTTCTCTGTTAATTTTAATTTCACCTCCACGAGCTCTATCTCTTTTTGTTTTATTTAAAAAGTCATGGAAGCAGAGATTAGGCATTTGCAAACAATAGAACTCTACTGTATTCACAATATAATTGAAACGACATTTAACTTAATACTTAGAGCCAAGAAAATTTGAATTGGTGAATTGATTAGTTAAAAACCCTTGACAGCCACTAAAATGATCAGTGCTGCCTGATGTGGTACAGAAGCATGAATCCAATTCAAATAGACACAGTGGTAGAGTAAATCACCGGGTCAGGCAGCATCTCTGGAGAAAAGGATGGGTGATGTTTCAGGTTGGGACCCTTCTTCATTCAAGGGGGGGAGGTGAAGAGCTGGTATAAATCAGCACCTGATCTTTTCATTGGTTAGCTGATATGTGAAACAGTGCAACCCTGTATATCTCACACACAAAATGACGTAAATCTTACCATGAATGACAGAAATAAAAAGTGTTATCCTTGTTTGTGAAGTTCATTTTTGAATGACGTAAATTGAAGGGGGTTGGTGCAAGATACTGCTAACCCACAAATGTGTCCTTATGAGATATTCACATTTGAAAAATCCATACATTACAAAAGAAAACAAGAAGGTGCCTATGTTATTTGAACAATATCGGTTGAATTTAAATATTAAATTTTTACAGGTTGTAGGGTAGTGGGTTAGGATCGTGTTAAATGCATGTAACTCATTTTTCACAAAACTGAGGGTTAGCACTACATTGCACCGACCCCCTCAATTATATGTTAAATTCAAAACTAAACTATGGTAGCGATGTACATTATTCATGTCTAAAGCCAGCACTTCTGTATCAGTGTGGGTATGTATGCATTACATTTTATGACACTAATATAGAATGAAAAGAATGAAAAAATATCTTGACATGTGTTCGTAGTTATTTTATTCACAATATTGGGATTTCTGGAAATAAGTTTGATGTCACTGACTGCGAATGCCCTAGGCCCTAATGAAATGCATGTGAGAGAACAGTGATCATGATAGGGAAAACTATGTGTTGAGAAGTGTATGCATGACTAATTATAGATATATAAAGGTTGCTAAACAAATAATTAGAGGAAATCACAAGAAAGAAACTATATATATACATATACATATACATAAACCAAAGAGCAATCCAACCAAGACCTCAAAGGTGAACCAGGCGGAGGATGGTGGCTGACTTTAGTGGAGCGTCACAACGGCTGGGAAGGCGGATGAAGGCTGCAGTGGGCAGGTGCTATAGACGGGAAGATAGATGCTCCCGCCCCCACGAGTCTCGGGCAGATGAGGCTCGTCAGCCTGGGAAGGCAGTCCATCTAGGAGAGGGAAAACTCTAATCTAAAACCTCTACTGCCTTGTGGCCATATCCTGTCATGGAAAAGGCTCCAGGAGTAAACCTCAAGAAAAATTCAGAGTCGGAGTCCCAAAGGCAGTTGGTCGTTGTCTACGACATCGGTCTGGCAGCTCCTGCGATGTCGCTGGTGCCAAACTGTAACGGCTCTGCAGTTCCTTTGGATCGATCAGCGACGTGGAGAGGAGGGACGTGCTGCATGGGCAACAGCCTGTCCCTCATATGACATCGCCCAGGCCTGCATCCGACCACACATCGACGCTGCTCTAGCCAAGGTTTGGAGCAAGCAGCTAACAACCAGGATGCATCACCCACGGTCAGCCATGGCAGAGGGGGGCTCAAACATAAACATAAGCCATAAAGGTCGAATCGCCTTTATGGTTTATGTACATCATGTGAAAAATAAGATGAAGAGAGAAATAGAGCGTTGCTTTAAATCAAAGTTGCTTCTGATCCATGAGAAGGAACTTTGAGATCTATTTATCTCTATCTTGCCTCTCATACACACACACATTCATATATATATATATATATATATATATATAAATACAAGGGAAACTGCACAAAAGAGGGGGCTGGGGAGGAAGGATGGGAGGGAAATGGGCAGAAACTGTAAGAAATAATAAAATCAGAGAAATTAAGCAGGGGAAAACATTTAAAAATAAAAACAACAAAAAAATGTGAATTGATAGATGAGATATATTGTGCATTTTAATGGTGTCATCACACATACTGTTCCCCCACAATGATTACATTGTGAGAGGCATCGCGAACGTCTGGTTTTGCCTACTAAAATGGTGGACGTTCCACTCCTTTGCGTACTACACTTCAGTATACACGATTTCTTCAGAGTGGTTCATCTTGCTCCTCTAGTATCTTTGCTGATGATCTAATGTCAAGGTCAAAACCAACTCAGAGTGGAAAATTTCTCGGTCGAATTTCATGAATGATGCAGGACACATTTCACTGCAGGAGAAGTCCATTTTCAGCAGCGTAGCTCTGAAGTAAGCAGTCTAATACCAATGGATTCCTGGGTCACCACTTAGATCATCGCTGTTTCTGGAACTTTGCTGTGCACTAATTTGCAACATCGGTTTCCTGCATCTCCGAAACATTTTGTGGCTACAGAGTGCTTGGGGATGTCCTGGAATTGTTACAGACACAAAATAAATGCGTGTCCTTGCGGCATATCTTTTTTCCATTTTTCCTCTGAGATGTCTGAGTTTAATGCTGATTATCTGGGAGAAGGAGGGTGCTGGCTGGAGTGGTGACAGATTCTTCCGTCACTCCGCTGATGATGGTGCATTGTTTGAAGAGGCACCTTTGTAACAATGTTCCTGAGCCGGGTAGTCCAGTGCTTAAAATAATTCTCCTTCCCTCTC
This sequence comes from Rhinoraja longicauda, assembly GCF_053455715.1. Classification (NCBI taxonomy): domain Eukaryota; kingdom Metazoa; phylum Chordata; class Chondrichthyes; order Rajiformes; family Arhynchobatidae; genus Rhinoraja; species Rhinoraja longicauda. Next base: position 11,413,206 of record NC_135981.1, read on the forward strand.
ACCTAATGGCCCATCTGATAACATAGCTTGAGAACCAATTAAACCTGTGCCAGCAAGGGCAGTGGTGGTACCTGCGGGATTTGACACGATCTTTAACCTGGGATTGTTTGAACCTTCATAAGTTTGTCCTGCAGTTATTTGACCAATTACGCAGTACAGTTTAAAGAAAGACACAATGCTGGGTGGAGTGTTTTAGAATAGTTAATAATGCATGGGTCTGTGAAAAGATTTGTGCTTTCTGTTTGTGGTTAATAAGAATAGTGTCCTGGGATCACTTAATTTAGATTCAGCTCCGAAGGCAGGAAAAGGTATAACATTTGAGGGCCTTTGATGGGCTATAATACTGTTTCAGATCTAAAGCAGCATGGCCCACTGGGACTCAAACGCATTAATACTGCCATCCATCAGTAGGTTAGAGAACATTAATAATAAAAGCATCAAATGCTGGGAACACTCAGCAGGCCAGGCTGGATCTGTGGGGAGAGAAACAGAGGTAAACTTTCAGCGCAAAGGCCTTTCATCAAGAGATTACAGCAACTGATTGAAGACTGGTCAATTGACTCGAGTCTGGTCATTTTCCTGTTGCTGTTTGCAGGAGTTTGTTGGGCAAACAATTGGGTGCTGTGTACCTTAGTTTACAATCCCAATTGCATTTGAGAAGCATTAATGGGCTGTGGAATGCTCCTTCAAACATGCCGAAATTGTGAAAGAAGACAAAAGGTATGCAGAGTTCCATGGGCCAATTGCATGCACGCTCAGAGAATCATAGTCACAGAGACATATAGCACAGAAACAGTCCATTCAGCCCACCTTATCCACACTGACCATGATGCCAATCTACGTTAATCCCATTTGCCTGCATTTACCCTTTCTCTCCACTCCTTTCTTAACCAAGTACCTGTCCAAACGCCTGTTAAATGTTGTAACTGTATCTGCCCCCATCATCTCCTCTGCCAGCTTGTTGCAGACATTCAGCACTCTCAGATCTCCCTTAAAGTTCCCCCTCTCAGTGCCTTCTAGTTCTAACATTTTCCCTGCCCTGGGTTAAAGGTCTCCGACTATTTATCCTATCTGTATCCCTTATATTTTTGTAAACCTCTACAAAGTCACTCTCAGCCTCCAAGGCTCCACTGGGAATAAACTCAGTCTACCCAATATCCAATCTCTCCTTCCCAGGCAACTTCCTGCTGAATGTCCTCTGCACTCTCTCTATCACTACCACCTCCTTCCTGCAGAATTGTATGCAGGACTTCAAGTGCAGTCTAACCAATATTTTGTATAGCTGCAACATGACATCCCAACTCTTACGCTCAATGCCTTGGCCTATGAAGACAAGAATACCAAATGCAACCCATCATCAGACACTAAATGTTTACTATTTCCCTTTCCACGGATGCTGCCTGAACTGAACGTTTTCAGCATTTTCTGTTTTTATCTCAGATTTCCATTTCTTTTTTGACATAATCTTTGGAGTAATTCTGGGTTGCTTGGTTGTGAAATCGGGAAAGATTTGTTACATGTAAATGGGAGAGAAATGTGCATTCCTCAATGATCAAGGGAAAATGAGGAAATACCTGAGGTAAAGGAAAGGGATAAAGAGCTTGGACAGGTAAATATGAAGCTGCAGATTAGTTATGATCCAATGATGTGACAAAGCAGGCATTAGTAACTGAATGGTTTCTAAAGTTCTTTTGCAAGATTGGAAATCAATAGACAATAGACAATAGGTGCAGGAATCTTTAAAAGAGACCTTGATATCTTTACAATTCACACTCTTCACATCCTTCAAGATGACCTTTAAATTTCTCCCCCTCGCCTTAAGCTTGCGCACTCTACTTTCAGACACGCCCATCTTGGGAAAAGGACGATCTATGCTCTCTATGCCCCTAATTATCTTATAAACGACAATTATAGTTACCCCTCATTTTAAGACCCTAACTCCAGGACCAACAGCATATTTTTCATGACAACCTTGAAACTTACCAAGTTATGGTCACCACTTGCTCATCCACAATCGCTAATGCTAGGTTAAGTACAACCCCTCCCGAGAAGGACGCTGCATACTGCTTTAATATACCCCTCTTTAATGTATTTTACAGATTCCACCCCACCTAAGCCCCCTGTTCTAAGCCAATCCTAGTTAATATTGGGAAAGTTAAAATCCTTGACAACTACAACCCTATTGTGTTTGCACACAAGTCATATTAAAAGACGGAAGAAAATAACTCTCAGAAAAAAAGAGCCGATGGCAAGGTTTTATAACTTTGCCCGTGTATAAGCTCTTTTTGGTCATGGAGTTACAAGAGTTTGCGGCAAAGGTTGAAAATGGTCAGAAGTAGCGGCCTGCCCCCCTCCTCCCACACACATAGCCCCCTCCTAACCCCACCCTACGTACCACTACAGGAATTCCTGGCTCTATCCATGAGAATCCGGAATGTAAAACCTGATGTGGCCATTTGGTTTTTGGTTCTGAGTTTGACTGGAAGGCAAACCAAACTGTTTGTTCAAATCCATGTTGGTTTTAGAGTCCAGGAGCAAACTGGAAATTATTCACTCTGCTTTACGCTGCCCTCACCTGTCAGAGACCAACAAAACAGTTGGAATATTGCAATAATCACAAACGATTCAGCGTTTAATTTTTGTTGTTGCTGGTCATAACTCATTTATGTTACAACAAACCATATCAATTGTCAGATCCATCAAAAACAATCTATAGTACAGCAAATATAAATGACTCAGTTATTCCCAGACAGTGTCTGAACCATACACCACTACCTCATAGACTCTCAAATTAGCTGTTTCCAAGTGTAAACTGCAGTGTAAATTAACTGAATAATAAATACTTATGAAACACACTTGCTGTGGTTGACGTAACTAAATTAATTATTGATTTCCTGTTCTCTGAAGCTGCTCAGATGTTTGAAAGCTCTCAGATTCTGTATAATCCAAAGAAGATTAATGAAAATATATTCTTCCCACAGGTTCAATATTGCTGTAGTGGGGAAATGGCAGGCAAGGTTGTCAGATACATTTTGGCTCTGCCATAATCGAATCAAACAGCATAGAAGGCAGCCATGGAAAGGTTAGATGAGGTGATACTGGGAGAGAGGAAAATAAGAAAGGGAGGTAGAGGAGGGGAGGAAAAGGGGAAAGAAATGAAATAAATGCATCCATTCAGTTTTTGTTTTAATTGTCTGTAGCCTCCAGCAGTGTTACAACGAGGCTCGATGTAAGCCTCATCTTCAGTCTGGGCATGTTGCAGCCTTGCAAACTAAATCTCAAATTCTACAAGTTGCTTAATTTCTCTCTGTATCAATCATCCATCTATGATATTATCTCAGTTTATTTGAATCCCATTCTGCCTTTTCTATTTTCACAACTCCCCCCTTTTTATAAACACCTTTTGAATGGGGGTAAACATTTCCTAATTGTATTCTTTTTATATATTTTGAATCAAATTTATATTTGAAACAAAAATGGTATTCTGAATGCTGCTCCATTACTATTTACTACCTTCTTCCCTGGGATACTTTTATAAAATGGCGCACACAGATGTCACGTAAGTCGGAAACGAAAGTACCTCTGCGCATGCGCAAATTTACTGTTCAACGTGGAGACCTCGTGGGAACTCCAATGCGGAGACCAGGTGGGGAGCTCCGACGTGGAGACCACGTGGGAGCTCCGACGTGGAGACCACGTGGAAGCTTCAACGTGGAGACCATATGAGAGCTCTGATGCGAAGATCATGTGGGAGCTCTGACGCGGAGGCCACACGGGGAACTCGAACACGGAGACCATGTGGGGAGTTTCGATGCTGAGACCATGTGGGAAGCTCCGACGTGGAGACCATGTGTGAACTCCGACGCGGAGACCATGTGGGAGCATCCACCGGAGCAGCTGACTGGTTTGCAGAAATGGCCCCTTGCTCAGTAGCACACTGCTACCGAGACACACAACTCGGAAATAAAGATGTGGGCTTAAGGAATTCCTTACGTAGGTGTGAGCCTATGTAAGTCACCTGTTACCTGTACGTAAGTTGGGGAGTGCCTTTACAGTACCCCATTAACACCGCAGGGAGGCATGAGCCTGGAAATTGAGTGGAATTGGTGAGATAAGGACTTGGTTAAAGATGAATGGTCTTGCTGATGATCTGGATATTGAATTTGTATCTTTGCCGAGGCTTAAGTTGGAAGCCAATGACCTCTGGCCCAGATGTAAACCAGCCACCCATGGAGTAACAATTGAAAAGTCTGGGCTGGGAAAAACATCTATAGTACAGCAAATATAAAAGACCGAGTCTGTTGGAAATCATTTCTCGGGTGGTTAAATCACACCAATCCAAGTTAAAACTCTGGGCTTTCTGCCAAATTATTTTCTTGAGTTTAACACGTTAGTTTGTGCATATTTTTTGTTTTAAAAAGACATAAATAGTTGACATTTTTTAAAATTTAAACTATTTTATTCATTTTATCTTATAACTGCCTATTGGCCATATTTTAAAAAAAAATTGTTTGTAACATTTTTTAATGAAACAAAGAATGTAAGTTAATTGACTTGGGCTCAGCCAGGATACATTACTGCCTTTGTATTTTTCCTGACAATTTTTCCTCCGGCGGGACTGTCGTATGTTGAAAGGCTGGAGCGATTGGGCTTGTATACACTGGAATTTAGAAGGATGAGGGGGGATCTTATTGAAACATATAAGATAATTAGGGGATTGGACACATTAGAGGCAGATAACATGTTCCCAATGTTGGGGGAGTCCAGAACAAGGGGCCACAGTTTAAGAATAAGGGGTAGGCCATTTAGAACGGAGATGAGGAAGAACTTTTTCAGTCAGAGGGTGGTGAAGGTGTGGAATTCTCTGCCTCAGAAGGCAGTGGAGGCCAGTTCGTTGGATGCTTTCAAGAGAGAGCTGGATAGAGCTCTTAAGGATAGCGGAGTGAGGGGGTATGGGGAGAAGGCAGGAACGGGGTACTGATTGAGAGTGATCAGCCATGATCGCATTGAATGGCGGTGCTGGCTCGAAGGGCTGAATGGCCTACTCCTGCACCTATTGTCTATTGTCTGGCTGGCGTCGCACAACAACATTTTGAACTTTTGTGATAGTTTTGTCTTTTTCTTCATCAAATGTGACCTAGTTCAGCTCAGGAATTGGCCAACTTCGACTCAGTGGCCAAGGACAGAACAAAGTTGTTACTTTCAAACATTTAGCAGCTTTAATCTTCCGAGTATTTTGTTTCTTTGGCTCTGCATTTTTCTCGACTCCCCTTTTTTTTCCTTTACAAAGTTTATTCTACATATTTGTGACAGCACATTCAGTTATACCGTTCAGGATTATCAAATGCTTTCTATCGTCAGATAATGAATTAGCCCACTCCACGGGGATCACAGAAAAAAAGCTTGCTGAAAGATGAGGCTTCGAGTGATTTTGCAACACTGCAATGTCATAAATAATGCATTAAATCAGAGCATGTAAAAATAAATACAATCAATGAGGGGGTAGAATGTTTGAAGTTGTCACGCTGGTTGCATTTGCTGTTGCATTTAATTATCACCATGTCTCCAACAGCTCTTACCAATTTCTGCAATGCACCATAGAAAGCATCATGTAGTATAAGAAAATAACTGCAGATGCTGGTACAAATCAAAGGTATTTATTCACAAAATGCTGGAGTAACTCAGATTGAAGAAGGGTCTCGACCCGAAACGTCACCCATTCCTTCTCTCCTGAGATGCTGCCTGACCTGCTGAGTTACTCCAGCATTTTGTGAATAGAAAGCATCATGGTTCAATTTGGCAACTACTCTGCCCAAGACCACAAGAAATTGCAGAGTTGTGGATGTAGCCCAGTCCATCACACAGACCACCTTCTACCACCCCACCATCACCCCCTCCCCCCCCCCCCAACCCCCAAACTTCCTCATCAACTCCATCTACACCTCATGCTGCCTTGGAAAAGCAGCCAATATAACCAAGAACCACTTACACACCAGTCATTCGTCTTCTCCACTCTACAAATGATACACATGTTGGAAAGCAGGTACCACCAGATTCAGAAACAGCTTTTTTTAATCAGTGTTATCAGACTACTAAACAGTCCTCTCATCAGCTGAGGATATAGTCCTGAACTCCCAACATAACTACCTCATTATGGGCCTTGTACTTTTTTATCTGCACTTTCTCTGGAGCTCTAACAGTGTAACGCTATGGCAATGTATTCTACACTCTTGTTATCTTTCTCTCTGCACTACCTGTTGTACTTATGTATGACTTGATTAGTAATCATGTCGGGTATGATTTGAGTAGACAGCATGCAAACCAAGTTTTTCACTGTATTCTGGTACACGATACAATAATAAACCAATAAACTATAAACCATAGAGTGCACCAACCCCCCCCCCCCCCCCCCCCCCCGGCATTTGCAAGAAATGTCAGGTGTCTTAAGGTGTCTTAAACGTAAATTGGAGGAACAGCATCTCTTATTTCGTTTGGGCCGCTTACAGCCCAGTGGTATGAACGTTGATTTCTCTAACTTCAAGTAACCCCAGCATTACCTCTCTCTCCATCCCTCCCCAACCCAAGTCGCACCAGCTCCTCGTTATCACCCAACAAACAGCTAACAATGGCCTGTTTCCTTTATCATCTTTATTTTTTTGCATATCTTTCATTCATTGTTCTTTATCTCTCTACAGCATCGTCTATATCTCTCATTTCCCTTTCCCCTGATTAGTCTAAAGAAGGGTCTCGACCCGAAACATCACCCATTCGTTCTCTCCAGAGATGCTGCCTGTCCCGCTGAGTTACTCCAGCTTTTTGTGTCTATCTTCGGTTTATACCAGCATCTGCAATTCCTTCCTACACAGGTGTCTTAAGAGATTGAGATCAGGCCATTTTGATCAAATACATGACAAACAATTGGTTTTTGTGAATAGTCAGAAGCAAATAGAGTGCTGGGTCCAAGTAATTGAATACAATGGAGACATAGAGACTGCAGATGCTGGAATTTGGAGCAAAAATGAACATGATGGAGGAACTCAGCAGGTTAAGCAGCATCTGAGGAGGCAGTCAACATTTCAGGTTGTCACAGTGCATCAGGACTGAGGACTTCGTCTAGATGCAGGGTCATGACCCGAAACATTAACTATCCCTTTGCCTCCACAGATGCTGCATGACTCACTGAGTTCTTCCAGCAGTTTGTTTTTTTTGCAATGGAATATCATGGCCCACTGGATTCAATGACAAGTTTGTGGGTAAAATGTAGGATCTTCAAAGCAATCATTTTCATAAGACTCCTTGCACAGAACTTGAGACCACAAAAATAATTAAGACACCCTTAGAAATTTATGATAAATTCCACATCCAGAATCTAATCATTGTTTCTTCGTAGTAGTAGTAATAGAACCTCACACACAGCTTGCCACTATCCCTTAGCTAAGCCACAAACCCACTGTCTCTGTGATCATCCATCTTCAACATTATCCCATAGCGTTTGCCCTGAAACTCAATCAAGAGCTTTGTCACCTCTAGATCCAATGCCTCAGAAATAATTACAAAGGATCCCAAGACGCTGTTTCAAAGAAGAGCAGGAAAAGTCTGTTTAGTGTTTGAGCCAATATATATCCCTCAGTCAACATCATAGGATAGATGCTCTGGTTAATGGGCTTTGTGGGACTTCACTCAATACAACTGACCTTTCCTTTTTCATTTTCCTACATTACATCACCAGCTAAGGTTTCAAAGTACACCTTATGCTTTAAAGTGCTTTGGGATATGCTGAGGTTATAAAAGGCAAATATGTAACTTGTAAACAAGTCTTTTTCTAAACCAAAGGCAGCTGGGCAAATGGGTCAACATGTGCCAGTCCTGACCCAGCACATGATAAGTTGTAAACTCTGAATTCGCTTTTATTCAGTCTCTTTAGAATTGAAAGAGCTGCAGTTTAATTCTCGGGATTGTTTTCTTTCTCAATCTCCACGTTTCCATTGAATCCTTCCTGTTTACACCTCTTCCAGACACTTCAACTATTGCTACTAAACCTTCCCCTCCCTCTCCCAGCAGGTTCCCCATCAATTTGTATCACTGCGTCTCTTGGTCTCCACCCAACTGCAGACATCCCTTTTGTTCTCTCCAACCCTCAGCCTTCTCTGCAACTTAACACATGCTAGTTTTCTATCTCTGCCAAGCTCCGACTCTCTCTTTAATCAGTCAGCAACCTCAAAGCCAGTGTCACTCTTCACCCACCAGTGTTTCTGCTTAAGTGGTCCCTTGGTATCTTCTCTCCAGTACAAAGGGTTCTGAGGTGGTCAATGAGGGTAAATGGGAAGAGCAGATTTTGCCATAAATGGGATAAGAAAAGACTTTGTGAGTGAGTGGTGCATTCCTACAGCCAATTCATGCATGATTTCTGTGTGTTTTTAATGCATGGACTCCGGGTTCTCACTACCATCCACAATATTCTACATTTTGAGCGTCCTGAGATGTCCCCAGAGTTAGTGGGGATACTGCATATTTTCAAAGAGGCTCTGGGCACATTTCTGAATATTTTCCTGTGTTTTACTCCGATCCCATGACAGAGCCCAGAATGGTTTCTCTTTTGGGAGTCTAGTGCTTGGCATGGAAGCACTAGACTCCCATATAAATGGTTCGACAGAGATGAATTACTGATTGTGATTCAGACGAAAGAGTTGAGGATGCTGGCCTTGAAGAGGATGCAGACATTGGTCTCTTTATCCTCCCAATGCTGTGGGTTTTTTTGCAGGGACAGTATTGGATGTATCTATCTAGTGCTGTGGGGTATCTACTGTTGGTAAGCTATGTCTTAAATGCAAGATTGACATTTAAGAGGCTTTTAGACCATCACATGAATATGAGAGGGAAAGGAGGGATTTGGAGCATGAGCAGACAGAAGGGATTAGTTTAAATAAGCATCATGTTAAGCATAGATATCGTGGGTTGAAGAGCCTGTTTCTGTTCTGTACTGTTCTATATTCCATGTCTTAGAAACATATAGGAGGACAGGGATCATTATTATCCAATAGATCTGGAGTTTTTGTGCTCTGCCGGAAGTCTTGATCTTCAAACACCCATCTCCTCAGATGACCCAAGACTGTGTTGGCATACCGAAGGTGATGGTGAATTCAATCATCAATATTTGCTGTCACCGAGAGGTGGTTCCTGTGGTATGGGAACATTTTCCATATTTACTTGGGTCTTGCCTAGACCTTCCTCAGAAGGTATATTGTACACCAGAAGCAGGTTGGTAGATGACCTTTGTTTCACAGATGTGTAGGAAGGAACTGTAGATGCTGGTTTATACCGAAGAAAGACACAAAATGCTGGAGTAACTCAGCGGGACAGGCAGCATCTCTGGATGGAAGGAATGGGTGACGTTTCGAGTCGAGACCATTCTTCAGACAGAGAGCCAGGGGAGAGGGAGATACAGAGATAAGGAAGTGTAAGGTAAGAAAACAAGTGAGGCCCAGCACAAATTGGAGGAACAGCACCTCATATTTAGCTTGGGAGGCATACATACACCCCAGCGGTATGAACATTGACTTCTCTAACTTCATAACCCTTGCTTTCCTCTCCCTCCATCCCTCCCCCTTCCTAGTACTCTGACCAATCTGAATGTCCCCCATATTTAATCTTATCTCTGTTTGCTTCGTTGTCCCCTTCTCCAAGGTAACAATGATCTATTCTACATGTCCCTTTGTTTCACAGATGTTGAGGTTAAGCTCCTGGGTCTCAAATGTGTTTGCAAACAAGTAAATTATGTCTTGGAGCCAACTTCTGCACAAGCATTCTGCAGTTCGACTTCTGATGTTGAAGTGAACATGGTTTTGGAGTTGAGGAGTAATGTAGGTTCCTGTATTAACCCTCCGGCAAGAAGCTTGTTAAAGGAGAAGAGCAGCATTGCCATGAGGAAGAGTGAGAAAAGGACACAGCCACACTTTATACCAGTCTGTATGCAGAGTGGAGCGGAGATGGTCGGCATGCTGTCATAAAGCAAATCTAAGATGAAGGCAAACTTCTGAGGGAAGTCAAATTGGAGTTGCTCTACATGATTTCCTGATGATGGAGTCAAAACATTTAATAAGGTGAAAAGAGGCCATACATTGGAACTCAATTCCATTATGTATCTGGATGGACAGAGGTCCTGCTACAATTCAGTTGGTGGAAGAGGACCTTGGTGATGGCAGCCCTTCTGGCAGAAAGCAGTGAGATCCCACTGTAACAGAGTCAGGCATGTCTCCTTCCTGGGCCTGGTCTCATTTACTGATAATCTGAGGTCCCCTGGTATATCCTCCTCTTCATAGATGTGGACAATAAGGTTCTGGAAAGGGGGTTAAACTTCCCTTCTGCCAAGCTTTATAACTTCATCAGGGATAACATTTGGTCCTCAGGCCTTGTTTTTCTATAGTTGGAATATATTGGTGTAGCAAGGCTGATCCACATATATTGCTGTGAGATGGCGGCACGGTAGCGCAGCGGTAGAGTTGCTGCTTTACAGCGAATGCAGCGCCGGAGACTCAGGTTCGATCCTGACTACGGGTGCTGCACTGTAAGGAGTTTGTACGTTCTCCCCGTGACCTGCGTGGGTTTTCTCCGAGATCTTCGGTTTCCTCCCACACTCCAAAAGACGTACAGGTATGTAGGTTAATTGGTTGGGTAAATGTAAAAATTGTTCCTAGTGGGTGTAGGATAGTGTTAATGTACGGGGATCGCTGGGCGGCACGGACTTGGTGGGCCGAAAAGGCCTGTTTCCGGCTGTATATATATGATATATGATGATGATATGGAGTTGAAGGCACTCTTGTAAAGGACAGAGCTCTGTTCCACAAGGCTGGTGTTGAATGACTCTCCCTCTTTAATGAGTTCACTGCTATTCTTGGTGTCAGTGGGGTAGAGCATCAATTACATGCATCGGACAGCCTGTTCCTTGACTGAAAGGAAGCAGCTAACACTAAGCACACTATAGCTGAGCTCATTGAAAGTTGACTGACTTGGTACAAAAATAATATTGTAGCAGTTTTGCATTGTAGCAGTGACATAGATACACAAGATGTCTAGGCAGCTCACGTGTTGTTTGGTAGTATCCATATTGTTTGGAGCAACTCCTGTCCTGTACTGCTGTGTATTCTACTGTATGTCCTAGAAGCATTTAAGAGGACAGGCATCACAACTACCCAATAGATCTGGAGTTTTTGTGCTGCCTGAAGTCTTGATTTTCAAACACCAATCTCCCCAGATGACTAAAGACTGTGTTGGCGTTCTGAAGACTCTTGACATGATTGATAAATCTTGCCCATGTCATGTTGTCAACATGTTAATCTGCTTCCTGCTTTCTATCCAATCAATCATGTGTTTGTTAGGTCGTGGGCTTTCTGCTAAACGTGGTCTTTAGAAGATGTCAAAAGTATTAATTGGATCAGCTAATACTTTAAAATGGAAGCTCCGCCAAGCCTGAAAGGAAGCAGCAACAGCTGATCTAATTGAAAGTTCAGTGACTTGGTACAAAAATTATATTACAGCGGTTTTGCATTCTACCAATGATATAGAAACACAAGATGTCTAGACAGCTCATGTAATGTTTAGTGGTATCCCTATTGTTTGATGGTGTTGGCAGTGTAGAAGGATTGACATCTTAATTTGTTCATTTTAATCCACAGGTTAAAGTCTGGCAACTCAAACCCCAGCACCCCCTCCCAGCACATAGATAGATAGATAGATAGATAGATAGATAGGCTCGGCAGTCAGAATGTTTTTTTCCCAGAGTTGAAATGTCAAATACTCGAGGGCATAGCATTAAGTTCAGAGGGGAGAAGATTGAAGGAGATGTGCAGGTACAGTTCTTTAGACAGAGAGTGGTGGGGGCCTGGAACGAACAGTCGGAGGTGGTGATGAAAGCAGATACATAAGTGGTATTTAAGAGGTTTTTGTGAAGACATTGGTGGTACTTTCCCAGTGAGTGGGAGGTCCAGGTCTCAGAAGCATATCGGAGGGCAAGGATCACAGTTATCACATAGACTATGAGTTTTGTGTCAGGTCTGAGGTCTTTATCTTGAAAAACACCCCAGCTCAATCAACCATAGATTGCACTGGCTCATTGAAAGTAATGGTGAGTTTCTTCATCAATGTCTGCCTTCACTGAAGGATTATTCCCGAGGTACGAGAAGTGGACCACTTAACATGGAAACATAGAAAATAGGTGCAGGAGGAGGCCATTTGGCCCTTTGAGCCAGCACCGCCATTCATTGCGATCATGGCTGATCATCCGCAATCAGTAAACCGTGCCTGCTTTCTCCCCATATCCCTTGATTCCAATAGCCCCAAGAGCTCTATCGAACTGATAGTTGCATGTCATTATCTCGTGAGGGTGTCTCTCTGCAATGCTTTGTTAATGGTGGTGTTGTACAGCAGAGGTACATTGGTTCAAGACATTTGTCCTGCAGATGTTGAAGGTAAAGTCCATTCTCTCTTATACTTGGTGAATATACTAGCAATGGGTTGGCATTCAGTGCTTTACTACTGAGATTCCGGTGACCTTGGTTCTGGAGTGTAGTTGCTGTAGGTTGAAGTTTCGCGTTAGTTCTCAAAATTAGTTCAATTCCCACAGGAAGTCTATTGGAGGCGAAGCGTAGCTTTGCAACAAGAAAGATTAAAAATAGTGTCAGGCAATAATCCAACAGTCTTGTTTGACACTGACCTTCACTGAAGACCAGCTCTGTTGCGGATGTAATTGTGACCGGCATGCCAACATGAAGCAAGTGTTTAGATGGAAATGAGTTTCTAAGAGTAACCGAATTTGAGGACGAGGTTCCACATTTCTTCCCTGTTGATGGAGTCAAGGGGTTCAGTGAGGTCGAGAAAGGTCACATACAGTGGTCATGTCAAGTCAATGAGATTTTGGATTCATGCCACAAGCTATTCTTAAGCAAGTTTTACAATTTCAGCAGGGCACAGCTCACAAAGCTATGTTTTTGTTTCGTTGGGATATGGCAATTGGCAGTCAGGAGCAGGGGCCAAGATTGGACCAGGTAGGCTGCTGGTGATGGGATCACAACTGCTCACATCAAAGATATAGCTGTGATTAAGGAGGCCCTCGCAAGATCCTTCTACGAGTTCCTTCTTGGAGAAACTCTTGATGTTGGCCTTGATTTCATCCAGTCAGTGATTTGGGGAATTGAGGAACTTCGCATCACATTCAAATGTTGTTTAGGCAGACGGTGAAATAGATGTCTCATCCAATTCCAGGTCAGATTTATACAAGTGCAGCACTACATGTCTATGCAGTAATTCCTTCAATCTGAAAGATCACATCAATAATCATACCAGATTCATAGATTTACTAAAATGTGCAAATTAGACAAATCATGGAGAAGCACCCAGTTTTAATTCACAAACTGGAATAGAAATAAAACCAATAAAAGATGTCAATACTCAGCTGGTCAGGCAGCATCTAGTTTCCTTCATTCAAATCAATCTTCACAGTGAGTTGCATCAGGAAGGCAGAAAGCATCATCAAGGAAGCCCGAAACCCTGGCCATTCCTTTTTCTCTCTTCTTTCGAGGAGAAGATATGGGAGCTTGAAAGACTGGAAGTCCAGACTTAAATATAGCTTCTTCCCCACCTCTATCCGACCCCTGAACCAACCACATTTGTCTCACACTTTTCCCCGAGGCACTGCCATGTACTCTACCTCATTTGGTCATTCTTTTATTGCACATTAGTTTCCTTTTGCACAACTTTAGATTGCACAACAATTTTTACTGCATTCTGTAAAGGCTCTGTAAACCAACATTTGTGTAACCTTTATTTATTGAATATTTTAACATTAACCTTAACCCATTTAAGATCTTCTTCTTGCATTTGAGGCAGCAGAAATTATGTAACGCCCTCCAGGCGCTGTAGCCAGTGCAATGTGCTGTTGTCGAGGGCCGTGAGGTCTACCCATCCACCAGGGGGGACGGAGGACAGTGCAGTCGAAAATGCCATGCTGCGCTGTTTGCTGGTCTGCTCCACACACGCAGGCTGCTGATGGACGCAACCCCAACGATGCATGTTGGCGTTGAACCGGCCGACCCCTGTGCGGAGCCGATTCGGGGCAACCCACTCTTTGCGGGGCGTGCCCAAGCCGGGTGGGGCTGTGGTGTTCGGTGCAACAGTGAATTGAGGAGGTGGCGATGTCTGTTCCCAGCTGGTTCTCCGTGCTCCTAATATGTTGAAACCGGAGACACAGAGAGTCGCTGCATGACGGGAGAAAGGGTGATGAGATGACAGGCGTTGAGGTCCCAGTTGCTGTGAATCCTGGGCGAGGTGGTGCAAAGGATGTTTGGCGTCCGATGGGGCCTTGCAGACCAGCCTATGAGTGAAGAACTCTCTGCGGAGCTTGGCGGGTGCGATTCCTGCGAGCACCGGCAGGAGATCCGTCGGAGTAGGGCGTAGGCAGCCAGTGATGATCCGCATAGTGTCGTTGAGGGTGGCGTTTAGCTTGCTAATATGAGCGCTACGGCACCATGCTGGGGCGGCGTTCTCAGCGGCGCTGTACACGAGTGCAAGAGCAATGGCTCCAAGAGTAGATGTCCTGGTGCCCCATGATGATCCGGCCAAGCAACGCAGGAGGTTGTTCCGTGCCGAGACTTTAGCACGGAGAGCTTCAAGGTGTTGCCTGTAGGTCAGCTGCCGATCTAGTTTCACCCTGAGGTATGGAGGAAATGGGTTGTAGGGTAGGGGTGACCCATTGAGGGTGATAGTTAGCTGGCGTTGAGCTTCCTTGTTCAGGTGAAAGGTCGTTGTGGTGGTTTTTGCCATACTCAGTTTTAGTCTCCGGGTCTTAATGTAGCCCGCGACAAGTTCCATATCCGCCGAGAGCACATCCTCAACATTTGACCAGCTCTTGTCCGAGTGCAGTAGGGCCAAGTTATCTGCGTATCCATACTGGCGCGAGGTCGTGCGTGGCAGATCGCTGATATAGAGATTGAAGAGCATGGGGGCCAGTACTGAGCCTTGGGGGACTCCGTTTCTTAGGCGTCGCAGTCGTCTAGATTGTCCGTCGCTGGGCTCGAGTACAAAACTGCGGTTGGCAAGGATGTTGGCAAGGAACTGCACTAAATGACAGTCAGGGATGGTTCGGAGGAGCTTCAAGATCAGGCCCTGGTGCCACACAGTATCATAAGCGGCAGTGAGGTCCACCAGGGTGATGCCCGCCTTGTCACCCTTTTCGAAATTGCTTCGATGTCATTGGTCAGCTTGACTATTTGGTGGGTGGTGCAGCGTCCACGCCGAAATCTGGCTTGTTCAGCGGGTAGTTGAGGGTCAACGATTGGATCGAGCCGGGCCAGGAGAAGCCGTTCGAGGAGCTTGTACGGGACACAGAGGAGTGAGACGGGCCGATAGTTCCTTGGGTCGTCCGCAGGCTTGTTTGGTTTCGGTAGCGCAATGACGGTGGCTTTCCACCAGATCTTCGGAATGGACTGACCAATGAGGCAAGAAGAGTAAAACTAACGGAGCCAGGCCAGGCATTTAGGACTGCAGTGTTTCAGGAATTCTGGGTATGGGTATCTTAAATACCCAGTTAAGATAAATGCATTGTATTTATGTTAAAATTGAACAAAGGAATGACACATTGATAGCACTGATGGTGATTCGTAGGCAGTATGTTACAACAGAAGAATGAAGAGACAGCATTGTCTGGTAATAACAGGTAACCACAGTCCAGTACACACTAAGTACTCATTCATGGTATCACAAAATGCTGGAGTAACTCAGCAGGTCAGGCAGCATCTAGGAGAGAAGGAATGGGTACTTCTACAGCATCTAGGAGAGAAGGAATGGGTACTTCCACAGCATCTAGGAGAGAAGGAATGGGTACTTCCACAGCATCTAGGAGAGAAGGAATGAATACTCATCCATGCTCACTCAAACGTATTATTTCATGTGAATTCTGATATATGTAAGGATGTAAAGAAATTCAAATAGATACAAAATAATGTTGAAACTAGCTGAGGATGAGATAGTGATGAGGGTTGGGAATGATTAAACTTGCAACAGATTTTTAATTTCAAAGTCTGTAAAGAAATAGGTTCATAGGTTCTAGGAGCAGAATTGGGCTATTCAACCCATCAAGTCTACTCCGCCATTCAAACATGGCTGATCTATCTTTCCCTCTCAACCCATTCTCCTCCCTTTGCCCCATAGCCCCTGACGCCCCTGATACATTAAAAAAATCTTTCATCATTTTCTCCCACCAGCTAGAAAATAAATCTCACCTATCTATACATTCACCCGTTTCATAAGGAAATAGAGGTAAAGATGTTTTAGAACTAGATAACACACAAAGAAAAGTATATTTAAACACGATAGGTTTAACTCAGCTGGTAACACTTTTGCTCCTGACTCATAGGTTATAAGTTGAGACTCCATTCTAGGCTTAAATACACAATCTAAACTGACACTACATTTAAACAGAAACCTCACATGCCCATGCAAGTAAACATTATAGTCAATGAATTTTGGTGCAATGGTCAGGATTCCTTGCTCGTTCTCAAGGACACTAAGAATCGGATTTTCAAATCATCGAGTAGTTATTTGTAAGGCACTGGTGTGTGAGACTAATATTTTTCTGTATAATATTTTTATTTGTATGTAATACATGTTATTTGGGCTCTGTGAAAGGTCATATAAATGAATGGATAATCGTTTGATAATTTTATTTGGGCTCTGGATTATTCATTTCAAATACTGTAAACTTAATGCACTTTCAAAGGCTTCTTTTATGTATTTGAACAACAGTTTGTACAGAACTGAGAAATGAATAGTATATAACAACAATCATGTCGCGAACAACCATAAAATCCAATTGGTGACACTCGGTATTAATAGGATGAGACCATTTGACTCAGTAATGTTTCTCCTCATCAAAATAATTCTTCCATCTTTTCTTTCTTATCTTATCTTATGGAGGGATATGGGTTATGGGCAGGTAGATAAGAGATGTTGTTGGCATTATGTTCCTTACAGACTTTGTGGGCCAAAGGGCCTGTTCTTGTGCCATATTATGTTCTATGTTCTACATAGATTGTCCTTGAATACATCCATGCTATTTACTTCAACTATTTTCTGTGGTAGCAACTTTTACATTCCACCCACCATCTCAGTAAATTAGTTTCTCCTGAATTTTCTTTCAGATTCATGTGTAACTCTTCCAACCATGAATTCTAGTTATGGTCTCAGCTTCAAGTGCAGACTTCTTAATTTCTACTTTAATAAACGTTTCCTTAACTTTGCAACCTCTTTCAAGCCACTCCACAGCCTTCCATTTTCAAGAGAAAGATTCTGCCAGGATCCAATATCCATCAGTGACAGGATCTAACGCCATGTCCCTGGGCCTCAATATGTAGTTTGCTGAAAACACAATGACCAAACATTTTCAGTTACTGGATATCTAGAATTATATTCATAGCATTAGCCAGGGTAGGAAGCTGCTTCCTCTGAGTTACTTGGCAAGTCTAACTTGCAAGTATAACATCAGTAGGCAGCACCATGGCACTGCTGGTAGAGCTGCTGCCTCACACTGCCAGGTTCGATCCTGACCTAAAGGTAGAGTTTGCATCGAAGACAGACACAAAAAGCTGGAGTAATTCAGCAGGACAGGCAGCATCTCTGGAGAAAAAGAATAGGTGACGTTTCGAGTCGAGACCATTCCTCAGACCTTCGTCAGAGTTTGCATGTTGTCTACATTGACCACGTGGGTTTCCTCTAGGTGCACCAGATTCCTTCCACATCCCAAAGGCATGCAGGTTTGTGGGTTTCTATAACTTCAATAAATGTTCCATAGTGTGTAGGGAGTGGATGCGAAAGTAGGATAATTTAGAAATAGTGTGAGCAGGTGATTGATGGTAAGCATGGACTCGGTGGGCAAAAGGGCCAGTTTCCATGCTGCATGTTTCAATCGCACAAGAAGGATTGGGATGGTGATATAACCTTGCTTAACCCCAGTTCGCACTTGGGTTGGCTCTGTAGTGGATCACTTGACGATGATCACAACTTGCCCATCATCATGAAGTAGACTGAGGATGGTGATGAAATTTTAGGGCATCCAGATTTGAGGAGGATTCTTCGGAATGCCCCAGTGAGGACAGATTTGGAGGCTTTTGTGAGATCAAAGGTTTTGGAAGCAGAACAGCCGGAAGCAAATGGACTGTTGTGTCTCGCGGCATGGCACAGGAGGCTGGGCATGCACACAGCTGGTGTCCTCAACCATCCTGCTTCACAAATTGATCTTTACTTAGCATGTGCATCCGGTTGATTAATATCACTTAGAATAGAAATGGAAGCAGGTTGACATTTGCTTGTTGAATGATCTTTGCAAAATAGCATAAATATTAAATACCCCCTCAGGCTACAGAAAATTACCTGTTCTCCATGATCCTTTTTTTTGGAATGAAGAAACGAAAAACACAGTGTATTATGGACGAACATATTTGCACGGAAGGCAGAATATTTCCAACTGTTCTGACATTTAAAGTTGTGCCAGAACGCAGCTAGTATATCATTAGTACAGGCCCTGGCCATAAGGAACAACATACAGTACAAACACTGCACCAGTGGAGAGAGCACCATGCCAGATGCATTTGAGGGTTTTTTGGGAAACAGCCAATAAAACTCCTGACCTCTTAATGACTTCTACCGAGTGATCACAGTGCCAACCTGAATCATGTTCGAAAGTTTATGTCCCACTCCAAGCAGTTAAGCCAATAATTTAGTCTGATGTTCAGCAGTACCAACGGAGTGCCGCACTGTCAAGGATGCCGTGTTTTACACAGGATCATGGAGCCATAGAGTTATACAGCATGAAAGCAGGCTCTATGGCCCAACTCATCACTGCAAGAGCTAGTCCCATTGGCCTGCGATTGGCCCATATCCCTCTAAACCTTTACTATCCATGTACCTGTCTAAATGCCTTTTACAAATTGTAATTGTTGCTGCCTCTGCCACATCGTCCAGCAGCTCGTTCCATGTAACCACCAGCCTCTGTGAGAAAGGTTGCCCTCGGGTCAGCTTGAAAGCTTTGTCCTCTCGGGTCTCATATGCCTTCTATCTTTAGAATCCCCAACCCTGAAAAAAATACTGTGTCCGTTTCACCTATCTATGCCCCTCATGATTTTAAATGCCTCTATGAGGCCACCCCTCAACCACCAAAATTCCAGGGAAAACTAGTCAGGTTTGCAAGATTGTCCAAATATCTTACAGAAAATCTCACTGTGTGTGGCACATTTCAGGATGGTAAATAAATAGGGCTGTTGTAAATAAATAACAGACATTTTCATAGACCCAGACATCCCTACCAGAACTCAGGTCCACACACACTCCCTAAACCTGGCTTGGACTTGGACCATGGGAGGTCCATCTCTGCCCTGCTGTAAACTCTGGAGCTCGGATGCTCAGGCTATTGGAAGCTTATGATCATCAGCATTATCAGTATCACTTGAAGTTGAGTATGATTGTTCTCCTTGTAGCTCCTTTTTGTGGGTCTAGAGATGGCTGAAGAGGTCAATGCTGGAGCCTCAGCCTTTATCGCAGGTGTAGATGGGATGTCCAGGTGGACACTTGCACGTGATATATTTCAACGTGGGGAAACAAGTGCATGGACAGCCACCACATGGTCCTTGACAGAGACAGACCCGGGTCCAATGGCGTGGACCCCACCACGGTTGGGAGTCTCTTACTGCTGTAGTCTTCTTCTGCCTTCTTAACCAATATGGTGCTCCATCTGCTGGCCAGCCACCATGCTCTACCGGTTTTACTGTTGAGGTCTTTTTCTTTGTCAGGAAGCTCTCCCTTGACCTGCCTGCCTGCCATGGGTGACTGTGCCAGGAGCATAGATGGTTTAGCTCTCATGAACTTCCCCACCACGACAAGGTAGCGGTTCGCAGAGAAGCTTGTACCATGAAGCACAGCCAGAGATTGGACTCCCACGTACTCTCCCCTATCTCCACCCTGGTCAAACGAGGAGATCTGAATCCCTGCATCGCCCCTCACTCGGCATCAAGACCCCAATGTTGGACCTGGAATTCCACCAATTTTCAGAATTTATTTCAAATTTGCAGCATCTGCAGGGCTTTTATTCAATTTCACTAAGCAGTCGCTAATTGCCCACAGATTTGTGACTAGTTGCCTCTTATGGTTCAATTCAACAATGGTGGCTTTATCCACTACTCTCCAGACATACATGATTGCCTCTTCACTTCTCCATCTCTGGGGAATACAAATGAAATATATCCAGTCTTGGATCATCAAAAAAAGTTAGTTGGTTTCACAAGAACAAAATACTGCAGATGCTGGAATTTCTTTTAGTTTAGTTTGGTTTAGTTTAGTTTAGTTTAGTTTAGTTTAGAGATACAGTGTAGAAACAGGCCCTTCGGCCCACCGAGTCCACGCTGACCAGCGATCAACCCGCTGCCAGAGCTCCCGATGTTGGCCCCCAACCAGGGCAGGGCCTGCGAGCTTCTGACGTCTACGCGGCCCGCGGCCAAAGCCTCTGAAGGCGAGTCGCAGCCGCTCCCGCAGCGCCACCACAGCCTCCGAAGGCAGCCATCTCCGCAGATGGTAAGTACAGTCCAGTCCGCGGGCTCTGCAAACCAAAGCCCAGGTGGTCCCAGGTGGAGGCCGCCAGCTCCAGGTGTTTGGGCGATGGTAGGCCGCAGCGGGAACGGAGACACGACCCAGAAAAAAGGTCGCGTCTCCGTTCGGAAGAGACAATTTCACAGTTCCCCTCCCCCCCCCCACATAGTACACAACCACAAAAAACTACAATCAAGACAAAAAACGACAAAAAACACAAAAGGCAGACGGACTGCAGGTGAGCCGCAGCTGCTAGGGCAATGCCGCCCATTTGCTTTCTTCACTGCCTGCTGCACCTGCACACTTACTTTCAATGACTGGTGTACAAAGACACCAAGGTCTCGTTGCACTTCCCCTTTACCTTTACCTAATCTGCCTCCTTATTTTAGCCACCAAAGTAGATAGCCTCACATTTATCAACATTATACTGCATCTGCCATGCATCTGCCCACTCACTCAACCTGTCCAAGTCACCCTGCAACCTCCTACCATCCTCTTAGTAGTTCACACTGCCACCCAGCTTTGTGTCATCCGCAAACTTGCTAGTGTTATTTCTAATTCCATCATCCAAATCATTAATATACATTGTAAATAGTTGCGGCCCCAACACCGAGCCTTGCGGCACTCCACTCTCCACTGCCTGCCATTCTGAAAAGGACCCGTTTATTCCTACTCTTTCCTTCCTGTCTGCCAACCAATTCTCTGTCCATGTCAATACCCTACCCCCAATACCATGTGCTCTAATTTTGCTCACCAACCTCCCGTGTGGGACCTTATCAAAGGCTTTCTGAAAGTCTAGATACACTACATCTACTGGCTCTCCTTCATCCATTTTACTTGTCACATCCTCAAAAATTCCAGAAGATTAGTCAAGCAGGATTTCCCCTTCATAAATCCATGCTGACTTGGACCAATCCTTTTACCGCTATCCAAATGCTCCATTATTACCTCTTTAATAATTGGCTTCAGCATCTTCCCCACCACTGATGTCAGGTTAACTGGTCTATAATTCCCCGTTTTCTCTCTCTCCCCTTTCTTGAAAAGTGGGATAACATTAGCCATCCTCCAATCCACAGGAACTGATCCTGAATCTATTGAACATTGGAAAATGATCACCAATGCATCTACGATTTCTTGAGCCACCTCGTTGAGTACCCTGGGATGCAGACCATCAGGCCATGGGAATTTATCAGCCTTCAGTCCCATCAGTCTACCCAATACTATTTCTCGCCTAATGCAAATTTCTTTCAGTTCCTCTGTCTCCCTTGATCCTCTGTCCACTAGTACATCTGGGAGATTGTTTGTGTCTTCCTTAGTGAAGACAGATCTGAAGTATCTGTTCAACTCTTCCGCCATTTCCTTGTTACCCATAATAATTTCACCCGTTTCTGCCTTTAAGGGACCCACATTTGTCTTTACCTTCCAGGGACCCACATTTGTCTTTTCATCAGATAATACGACTGCGTCAATAGACAATAGGTGCAGGAGGAGGCCATTCGGCCCTTCGAGTCAGCACCGCCATTCAATGTGATCATGGCTGATCATTCTCAATCAGTACCCCGTTCCTGCCTTCTCCCCATACCCCCTGACTCCGCTATCCTTAAGAGCTCTATCTAGCTCTCTCTTGAATGTGTTCAGAGAATTGGCCTCCACTGCCTTCTGAGGCAGAGAATTCCACAGATTCACAACTCTCTGACTGAAAAGGTTTTTCCTCATCTCAGTTCTAAATGGCCTACCCCTTATTCTTAAACTGTGGCCCCTTGTTCTGGACTCCCCCAACATTGGGAACATGTTTCCTGCCTCTAACGTGTCCAACCCCTTAATAATCTTATACGTTTCGATAAGATCTCCTCTCATCCTTCTAAATTCCAGTGTATACAAGCCAAGTCGCTCCAGTCTTTTTTTACACAAATGACAGTCCCGCCATTCCGGGAATTAACCTAGTAAACCTACGCTACACGCCCTCAATAGCAAGAATATCCTTCCTCAAATTTGGAGACCAAAACTGCACACAGTACTCCAGTTGCGGTCTCACTAGGGCCCTGTACAACTGCAGAAGGACCTCTTTGCTCCTATACTCAACTCCTCTTGTTATGAAGGCCAACATTCCATTGGATTTCTTCACTGCCTGCTGTACCTGCATGCTTCCTTTCAGTGACTGATACCTGCATGCTTCCTTTCAGTGACTGGTACCTGCATGCTTCCTTTCAGTCGGGATATATTAGAAAATCTGTGATATCTTCCAACATTTTTAGAGCTGTTCTCATGTGATGACACTGTCAACTGTGAATGAGGAAACTGTACAATGTCTTTCCTTAATAGCTACTGTATGATTTTATGTCTGACGTTGATTATAATTGCAGTAATCAGCAAAGTGCAAGCTACACTTAAACTGCTGTGTGCCCCAGAAACACAGGTCAGCATCACACAGCTGAAGATAATGATAGCATTTTATTTATTAATTAAACAATCTAGTGTTTCCTTTATCTCAACAGAGACTGAAATTTAAAAGCACTTCATTGGTAGTAAATCCTATGTGTGCCCTAAAAGTATTTTCCTTTTGCAAAAAAAATGTGCATTGATTATAAATGAGTTTCAACTAATAAGTCAGCAAAATATGAATTTCATATACATGAAACATCCATTAAAGTGTCAAATTAATGGCATACCAGTAGGGGAGTATTTTATAGGTTTAAAATGCAATTCATTCAAAAACAACTCCTCCAATTTATCCTCAGTTTATTGGATGCTTCTCATAGAGAGTAAATATTACTTAAATTTCCAGAGCATTCAATTCTGATCGCTCAGAATTCAGCTCGTCTTGAAGATTTGTTGCCATCATTTATTTTAGGGTTTGATTCTCAGTGAGTTCCCAATGGAGCCTTAATGGAATTATTTACAACCAGCACAAGCAATATATTCAAGGCTAATTCATCTGGTCGTGTACCAGAGAAATCATGCACATCAGTCAATACATTATACAAAGCATAATAATTCTGACTTCTGATTTGACCTGACACTTTCTGGCAATGCAGGATATCTAAACCAAGAGTGAAATGCATATTTTACAATGCATTTGTATCAGCAGCTCCTTTCAGCAATAAAACAGAAATACTCTTGTTGGCAACAGTCCAAGACATTCACGATCCATGTAGGCCTTTAGTTCTTCACGCCTGTTCCACCTCCTATTTAGATCACAGCTAATCCGTATCTCAAGTCCATTTGCCCACTTTGATACAAATCTTTTGAGGGTTTTAACCGACAAAAATCAAGCTACACCTTATTGATCTTATTTGATGTGCTTGTTTGTAAGCAAATCCTCTTTTCACCAGTTGAGTCATGGAGCTGTATAGCAGAGAAACAGACCCTTCAAGTGCCTGCCCAAATGCTTCTTAAATGTTGTTATTGTTCATGCCCCCTCCACCTCCTCTGGTAGGTCATTCTAGATACCAACTACACTGTGCAAACAATTTACTCCTCAGATCCCCTTTAAACCTCTTCTCCCTAACCTTAACGATATCCCCTCCAATTTTGGGCATCCCTATCATGGGAAACAGACTTTTGCCATCTGCCCTTTCTATGCCTCTCTTAGTTTTATATATATACATATATTTTCTCTCAGCCTCCTTTGCTCCAGGGAAAACAGAGCCAGCTTTTCCAATCTCTCACAATTCAAGCTCTCCAATCCTGGCAATAACTTTGTTAATCTTTCCTGTGCTTTCTCTAGCTTGATCACATCTTTTCTGACAATCAGAACTGCACACAATACTTCAAGTGTGGCCTAACCAAAGTTTTGTACCGCTGTAACATGTTGTCCTAACTCTTGTACTCACTGCCTCAGCATGCCCCTATGCCTTCCTTACCACCCTGGCTACCTGTGTTGGCACTTTCAGGGAAGAAGGTGTTTGTACCCCAAAGTCACATTGTTGAACAACATTCCTCAGGGCACTGCCATTCACTGTGTATGTCCAGCCCTGGTTTAATTTCCCAAAATATATAATTTCACACTTGTTCAGGTTAAATTGCATCTACCAGTTACTTACCAACTTTCTCAATTGATCTAGATCTTGTTGCAACCATAGATAACCTTCACTTTTCATCATAACACCAAATTTTGATGTTATCTGCAGATTTCCTAATAATGCCTTATCTGTTCTCATCCAAATCATATATATATAAGACAGACATCAGGGGACCAGCACTAATCTTTACAGCAAATGACTTGTTACGGGCCTCCAATCTGAAAAACAACCCTCCACTGTCACCATCTGCCTCCACCCCAATGGCCATCCAATTGTTATGTTACCCTGGATTCCATGTGTTCTAAACTACCATGCACGATCTTGTAAAAGGCCTTGTTGAAGTCCATGTAAACATTGGCTACCACCCTGCATCTGTCAATTCACTCGGTCTCCTCTTCAAAAAACAATTAAATGAATGGAAACATGATTTCCCATGCATTAAGCCATGTTGGCAACCTCTAATCAGTCCTTGCTTTTCCAAATGCAAATACATTATGTCTCTCAGGATTCCTGCCAATAACTTGCCCATAATTAAATGTTAAGCTCACTGGCCTGTAGTTCCCTGGCTTATCCTCGTTCCCTGCTTAAATAAGGACATGCCATTAACCATCCTCCTGTCTACCAGTTGCACACTTGTGGCTCAAATCCTCTACCAAGGCCCCAGCAATCTCTCCCTTGCTTTCGGTAACATCCTAGTCAGCCTGGTCAGCCCCCAGGGATTTATCCAATGGATTGCATTTCAAGACCACCAGCACGGGCGTCAGGGGTTATGGGAAAAAGGCAGGGGAATTGGGTTAGGAGGGAGAGATAGATCAGCCATGATTGAATGGCTGAGTAGACTTGATGGGCCGAATGGCCTAATTCTGCTTCTATCACTTATGATCTTATGATCTTATGGTCTACCTCTTTCATAATGTTGGTATTCTTCAGGATATCGTTGCTCCATCCCCCAAACTCAGTAGATTCCATGCCCTTCCCCATGGAAAATATAGACAAGAAATATTCATTTAAGACCTCGGCCATTTCAAGCGGCCATTACACAGAGATTACAACACTGATCCTTAAAGGACCAGCTCTCTCCATAGGTACCCTTTTATTCTTACTATACTTGTACAATATTTTAGGATTCTCCTTTATCTTGTATTTTTGCCCTTCTAAATCCATCTTAAATGTACTCAGACATCCTTTACTCTCCTCGGATCTAGGTTGATTCCAGCTGCCTGTAGCTGACATATGCCTCCTTTTTTCCCCCTAATCTTGTCAGCCTTGACCATCATTCCAACAGGAACATTCTGGCCCTGAATTCTTCCTTTCTCACTTTTAAAAGTCTCCCACAGGCCAGACATTCTTTTACTTGCAAACAACTTCACTCAATCAACCTTGAGCAGGCAGCGCGGTGGCACAGCGGCAGAGTTGCTGCCTTACAGCACCAGATACCCGGGTTCGATCCTGACTACAGGTGCTTGTCTACAGGAAGATTGTACGTTCTCCCCGTGACATGCGTGGGTTTTCTCAGAGATCTTCCCTTTCCTCCCATACTCCAAAGACGTACAGGTTTGTAGGTTAATTGGCTTGGTATAAATATAAATTGTCCCTAATGTGTGTAGGATAGTGTTAGTGTGCGGGGATTGCTGGTTGGTGTGGACTCGGTGGGCCGAAGGACCTGTTTCCGTGCTGTATCTCTAAACTAAATTGAACTAAAGTCCTGTCTGATGCCATCAGTTAATTGAGTTACCTGCTGCCTGAGAAAAGTATAAAGAGGAAGTAAAAAGCAAACTGCTGGAGGAAATCAATGGGATTATGGCGAGTCCGAAACTTGCTAGTTGTAGACGAAGTTTATTGCAGCCGCAATACACGAATACAGAGTCAAAACAACAAGTTACAGGACAACCAATATAAACTTACTGTCTTCCTTGAAGACTTCGCCGAACTGGCTAAAACGGGCGCCAAACGCGCACCTGACATCGCTGGCCAATCAGCGATGTCGTTTCCTGGACCAATCCCCATGGTCGCGTTCCCACGTGACCTCGCTGGCCAATCCGAGGGTTCGACGACCTGGACCATTCTCTATGGTCGCTACATGACCCCCCCCAGAACCCGAGGTGCGGAACCTAGCAGGGAGCCGGATTTCGCGACCATAACGAGTACGGAGAGGGACAGCCTGAACCACAGGAGCCGGAGGCTCCGGACTTGGTGGAACAGCCGGAACGGGAGGTTCAGGAGGAACTACCGGAATGGGGGGTCCTGGAGGAACTGCCGAAACGGGGGGTCCTAGGGGAACTGCCGAAACTGGGGGTCCCGGAGGAACTGTCGGAATGGGGGTTTGTGGACTGGGCGGAACTAACGGAGGTCGGCCTCTTCTAGGGGTTTGACCGACCAGGACTGGTTGATCCGGGTCCAAATGGGCAGGTTTGAGCCGGGACACCGAGACGAGTTCACTCTTGCCGCCCATGTCTAAGGTGAAAGTAGCCGTTCCCTTACGTAAAACCCGAAACGGCCCTTGATAGACCCTCTGCAACGGGGCGCGATGGGCATCTTTACGCAAAAAAACAAACTCACAGTCCTTCAGGGAAGACGGTTCATGTACCATGGGACACCCATGACGTGAAGTCGGCACTGGAGCCAGGGAGCCCACCCGTTCCCGGAGAGCTGCTAACGCTGCTGGGACTGTAGGGAGCAGTGCTGAAGTGTCCGGAAACAGATCTCCAGGTACTCGAAGGGTCGAGCCATATACCAGCTCTGCGGACGACGCACCGAGATCTGGCTTAGGAGCCGTCCGGATGCCCAAAAGAACCCAAGGGAGTTGGTCTACCCAGTCCGGGCCCTCAAGCCTTGCACAGAGGGACGCCTTAAGTTGGCGGTGGAACCTCTCTACGAGACCATTTGCCTGGGGGTGATATGCAGTTGTGGGTTGTAATTTGGACCCGTACAGTTCCGCCAGCGTGGCCCAGAGGGACGAAGTGAACTGTGGTCCTCTGTCAGTTGTAATAACTGCCGGGACCCCGAAACGAGCTACCCAATGAAGGGCCAAAGTCCTAGCACAAGACGCTGACGAGATGTCAAACAATGGGAAAGCCTCTGGCCACCGGGTGAACCGATCCACCACCGTGAGGAGGTGGGTGTAGCCCCGGGAGGAAGGCAAAGGCCCGACCAAATCCACGTGGATGTGGAAAAAACGAAAAGCCGGGACTTCGAAATCCTGTACGGGGGGCTGGACGTGGCGCTGGACCTTAGCGGTCTGACAGGGCACGCAGGAACGTGCCCACCCCGCTACCTGTTTCCGCAGGCCATGCCAGACAAACCTCGCTGCCACCAAGGCAGAGGTGGAGCGGATGGACGGGTGCGCCAGCCCATGAATGGCATCGAAAACCCGGCGCTGAAGGGAGGGCGGTACTACCGGCCTGGGGCGAGGAAGAGAAACATCGCACCAGACTTTCGTGCCCTCCGACCCACAAGCTACCTGGGCCAACTTCAATCCCGAAGTGGTGGACTGGTACGTCGAAACGGTATCCGCCAGGAGCTGTGCCTCCGCAAGCTCCTGGGGATCCACTTCGCAGTCCACCGCCGAAATAGGGGGAAAAGCAGGTCTAGACAGGGCGTCAGCAACGGCATTCAGCTTACCCGCGATATGACGGACATCTGTGGTAAATTCTGAGATAGCAGTCAGGTGCCGCTGCTGGCGGGCCGACCATGGGTCAGACAATTTCAAAAAAGCAAATGTTAATGGCTTGTGGTCCGTAAATGCCACAAATGGGCGGCCCTCGAGGAAATACCTGAAATGACGGACAGCTAAATGGAGAGCTAGAAGCTCTCGGTCAAATGCGCTATATTTCAGCTCGGCCGAATTTAGTTGCCGGCTGAAAAACGCTAAAGGCTGCCAACGGCCACCAACCTGCTGCTCCAGAACTCCACCCACCGCCACGTCAGAGGCGTCAACCGTCAGGGCCGTGGGGGCGGAGGGGCTCGGATGGACCAACATGGTGGCGTCTGCCAAGGCTGCCTTAGCTGCCGTAAAAGCCGACTCTGCGGCCGGGGACCACAACAACTCTACCGGATTACCTGCAAGGCATTGGAAAAGCGGGCGCAGGACTCGCGCCGCTGCCGGAACGAATCTATGGTAGAAATTAACCATGCCAACGAACTCCTGCAGCCCTTTTACTGTGGTGGGCCTGGGGAAAGCCCGGATAGCCTCCACCTTCTCTGGCAAAGGGACAGCGCCGGCAGGGGTAATTCTATGTCCTAGAAAATCGAGAGCAGGCAGGCCGAATTGACATTTGGAGGGTTGAATAATGAGCCCGTGGTCTTGGAGCCGCTGGAACACGGTCCGCAAATGGGCCTGGTGTTCTTGCACTGAGGGGCTGGCTACCAGGATGTCGTCTAAATAAATAAACACAAAGGGTAAACCCCTGCCCACGCGGTCCATCAGTCGCTGGAAAGCCTGTGCCGCGTTCTTTAAACCGAAAGGCATACGCAACCATTCAAACAACCCGAACGGAGTAATAGTTGCAGTTTTTTGTATGTCCTCCGGTCGCACCGGAATCTGATGGTATCCTCGCACCAAATCGATTTTGGAAAACACTACCGCTCCTTCCAGTCCAGATGAAAAGTCCTGTAAGTGCGGTATGGGGTAGCGATCAGCCGTGGTGACAGCATTGAGACGCCGATAATCGCCACATGGCCTCCACCCCCCAGATGCCTTGGAGACCATGTGTAACGGCGAGGCCCACGGGCTGTCAGACTGACGAACAATTCCCATTTCCTCCATCTTCCTGAACTCCGCCCGTGCCACCACCAGTTTGTCTGGCGGTAGTCTCCTGGCCCGAGCGAAAACGGGAGGGCCTTCGGTGCAGATGTGATGGACCACACCGTGCTTAGCCGAAGGTGCGTCAAAACGTTGGACGAGCAGCTCTGGGAACTCTGCCAGAATCGCAGCATACGAGTCGGGGGCCGCGACGACGGCCTGGACAGTAGGGCTGGGCGAGGAGGCGATTGCCGGAGCGACGTGCTCGTCTTCAGCAGCGGGTCGGAGGTCGTTACCGCGGACATCAGGAACCAGTGAAAAAGCCCAGAGAAAATCTGCGCCCAGGATCGCTTGTTTGACGTCGGCTATGATGAATGGCCATTCGTACGTGCGGAGGCCTAACGCAAGGGACATCTTCCGTGTGCCGAAAGTGCGAATTGGGCTGCCATTAACCGCGATGAGGGTGGGACCTGTCTTACCCGATCTGGTTTCGAGGTCGGTCGGCGGCACTATGCTGACGATGGCTCCGGTGTCTACCAAAAATTCTGTGTCCGTGAATCGATCATGGACATAGAGGCGCCGGTTCTGGCCAATCGTAACTGCCCCTATGTACGATCGGCCGAGGCATTTCCCGCGAAGGTACAAGGCAAACGACAGTTGCGGGATTCGTTACCCCATCGTAGGTGATAATAGCACCAGCCGCGCTTGTGCGGATCTTTTTGGCGGGCTTTCGGAGAATTGGCGGGAGACGTGGCGCCATCTTGCCGTCGCTGTGGCGTGGTCACCGATGTCGAGACTTTGTTGATGGAATCCCCTGCCTTGTTTTTTCCCGCTATGAGCGCGTCCGCTTTCGCTGCATATGCTTCGGGGTCCTTAAAAGAACAATCCGTAAGCAGCAGTTGGACATCCTCGGGAAGTTTCTCGCGGAATGCCTGTTCAAACATCGGGCAATCCGTGTGCTCACCGGCTAGCACCATCATTTCGGCCATGCGGACGGAAGGCAGTTGGTCTCCAAGCTCCGGTAGGTGCAGAAGTTTTGCCGCACCACCATGCTTATTTAACCCGAAGGTTCGCAGTAATGCCTTCTTCATGGTTTCATATTTGTCTTCCGCAGGTGAAGTTATGATAAACCGCATCATGCGCTTGGTTGTGTCCGGCGATAGAGCGCTGACGAGGTAAAAGTACTTCGTGGCATCGTCCGACACCTTCTTTATGTGGAATTGAGCCTCGGCGTGGATAAACCAAGCTTGCGGTGCGTACGTCCAAAATAACGGAAGATGAACGCCTGCCGCGCTTGACTCCGGTGTGCCCTGCTCGGTCATCGTCAACGAGGCGTTGGGTTCCTGCTCAGTTGGTGATCGTCCAGATCACGTTCGGGGTCACCAATATGGCGAGTCCGAAACTTGCTAGTTGTAGACGAAGTTTATTGCAGCCGCAATACACGAATACAGAGTCAAAACAACAAGTTACAGGACAACCAATATAAACTTACTGTCTTCCTTGAAGACTTCGCCGAACTGGCTAAAACGGGCGCCAAACGCGCACCTGACATCGCTGGCCAATCAGCGATGTCGTTTCCTGGACCAATCCCCATGGTCGCGTTCCCACGTGACCTCGCTGGCCAATCCGAGGGTTCGACGACCTGGACCATTCTCTATGGTCGCTACAGGATTGCCTTTATCTGTGGAAGGCTTGGGATGATCAATGTTTTGGGTCCAGGCCGTGCAACAGGACAAAGAGTGGAGAGGGTGAATAGCCAGTATAGAGAGAGAGAGATGAGGCAGGGGCTGGCAGATGTTAGGTGGAACCAGGTGAGGAGCAGGAATAATGGTGCCAGGTGAGCTAGTGGGAGGGGCGGAGAAAATAGATCGCAACAGCTGGGTGATATGTAGACAAAGATAAGGAAAGAGCAATAAAAGGGCACATAGTGCTGAAGTAACTCAGTAGGTCAGTCAACATCCCTGGTGATCATGGATAGGTGACGTTTCGGGTCGGGACCCTTCTTCAGATTGTAGATCGGTCTAAAAAAAAGAACCTAACCTGAAACATCACTTACCAATGTTCTCCAGGGATGCTGCCTGACAAGCTGAGTTACTCCAGCACGTTGTGTCTTTTTTTTGTAAACCAGCATCTGCAGTTTCTTGTTTCTTCAAGAGTAATAAAGGAGATGGTTTCAAGTGGGGGGAGAATGGGGGGAGAATGGGGGGGGGTGTGGAGAAGGGGGGAGAGAAGGATGAGACGGAAGGTGATACATGGAGACATAAAACACTACAGATGCTGATATGTGAGCAGTAAGGTGATGAATGGAACCAGAGAAAAGAGGAATGATGGGCAGATGGAAACAATAGTGGGAAGGGTACGGAGACCTGGCAGGTTAAGGTATGTGTGGGGGAAGTGATTGCTGGCAGATCGAAACCAGATGGAGAAAGGAAATGAAACTGGTTATCAGGAGAATGGGATCGGGTGTGAGGATGTTGGAAGAATTGGGGTGGATCAGAAGGAGCACAGGCATTGCCAATCAAATATAATTGAAAAGGAACTAATGTTCATGCTGTCGGGTTGTAGACTATGCACCCAGAATACCGGGTGCTGTTCCCCACCCTGGCAATGAAGAAGGCTGAGGACAGACAAGTCAGTGTGGGAGAGGGAAGGAGAATTGAAATGACACATAACAAAGAAGGA
This sequence comes from Rhinoraja longicauda, assembly GCF_053455715.1. Taxonomy (NCBI): domain Eukaryota; kingdom Metazoa; phylum Chordata; class Chondrichthyes; order Rajiformes; family Arhynchobatidae; genus Rhinoraja; species Rhinoraja longicauda. The sequence continues at coordinate 11,445,276 of NC_135981.1, forward strand.
GGGGGAGGGGGGAGTTATGTGTAATTAGGCCAACAATAGCTAAACTTATTCAAAAGAAAAAAATCTCTTGATTTTTAAAGTGCCACTCATACCGCTAGGTACCACATAGCTCTTTACAGTCAACGAAGCAATGAAGCGATATCACCCTAGGGAGTCACATGAGTGGCAAGAGTGCCTGGTATAATGATAGTTTTGTGGACACTACCAAATAAAACGCTAATGAATGTATGTATAGATGCTGAGAATGCTGAAAACGTTTTTGCACAGTTCTAGTTTTGTATATACTTTTTATTCTGAATAAAGTTTAGTTTGGGGGACAAACACTTTACTGAGGTGCAACCACAGTTGTGATGTAGGTATGCAGCAGTCAGTTTCAGACCAGCAAGATTCCATGAACAAAAATGTGATGATGACCAGATAATTTGCTTTCCGTGATATCAGCGTAAAGATAAAATGCCATCTCTTGTTTGCCATTAACTCAATTACATCCACCAGAGCAGACAATAAGGACATTCATTTATCATCTCATCTGAAATATAGCATGATATTACCTTGATATTACCATCAGTCTGAAGAAGGGTCTCGACCCGAAACGTCACCCATTCCTTCTCTCCAGAGATGCTGCCTGTCCCGCTGAGTTACTCCGGCATTTTGCGTCTACCTATGATATTACCTTGGTTTATTTCAGAGATACCATCAAAGTTGTCTCTGCAACATCATCCATCCAATCAGTGGCATGACTCCATCCTCCAAACAATCGTTGACTCCAAAAAAAGGGAATGTCAGGAGAGTTTCCATTGGTGGTTTGGCAGTGGAGGGAATTGGCATCTTCAAATTCTTGCATGTTAACATCTCAGACGACCTACCCTGAGCCCAGCACATAAGGTAGCAAATAACAAAGAAGGCTTGCCACCACCTCTACTTAGAGGTTCAAAGACATGTCACGAAATACATTAGCAACTTCCACAGATGCTCTGTAGAAGCCATCCTTGCCTGGTAAGACAATTCCAACACACATGCATGCAAGTCCAGAACAAGGGGTCACAGTTTAAGGATAAGGGGGAAGTCTTTTAGGACCGAGATGAGAAAGTTTTTTTTCACACAGAGAGTGGTGAATCTGTGGAATTCTCTGCCACAGAAGGTAGTTGAGGCCAGTTCACTGGCTATATTTAAGAGGGAGTTAGATCAGGGCCGTTTTTACAGCATTATGGGCCCCCGGGCAAAGCAGTGTACTGGGGCCCCTACCGTTACTCTCCCCCACCCCCCTTTCCCTACCAGCCCCCCCCCTGTCGTGCCGCCGAAAAGCACTTAACGAAAAGCACTTAGCGATGGACTTAGGGTGCTACATTGTTGCGAAAAGCACTTACAGATCGCTGTGAGAAGCACTTAGTGACTGAAAATGTTGCGAAAAAAACACTTATTGAACCTACATTTTTAAAGTAGTATTTATTTATTGCAAGTCACTTAACATACACAGATCAGCATGGGGCCCCTATGCTCGTGGGCCCCCGGGCAAGTGCCCATCAGGCCCATGCGTTAAGACGGCCCTGAGTTAGATGTGGCCCTTGTGGCTAAAGGGATCAGGGGGTATGGAGAGAAGGCAGGTACAGGATACTGAGTTGGAAGTTCAGCCATGATCATATTGAATGGCGGTGCAGGCTCGAAGGGCCGAATGGCCTACTCCTGCACCTATTTTCTATGTTTCTATATAAGAGGCTGCAGAGAGTTGTAGCCTCAGCCCAGTCCTTAGCGGGCACAGGCCTGCCCTCCATCAAAAGTATCTACATGAGGGGCTGCCTCTTGAGGGCAGCACCTATCATCAAGGGTTCCCACCATCTGCTTCATGCCCTTTTCTCATTGCTACCATCAAGCAGGAGATACAAAGGCCTGGAGTTCCACACCACCACATTCAGGAACAGCTACTCTCCTACAATGATCAGGTTCTTAAAGATACTACAAAACCTTAATTCTACCTTGACAACAAAACACTAAGGACCACCTCTTGCACTACCATGGACTTGTTTTCTATTTGTGTTCTGTACTAGCGTTTTGTTTTTTGCAATCATTTCTCTTTTTACTGTCTTGCAGAATTTTACGTGAAATTTATATATGATTAATGTTTTTGTGAGTTTGTGTGAGTCTAGATGCCTGTGATACTGTTGCAAACAAGATTGTCATTGGACCTGTACATCAGCATACTTGTGCATATGACATTAAACTCGACTGGACTTCAATAGAAACTCCACTTGGGGCTCGGCCAGAACAATGGATTACTCACTTTTCAAAATTTAGAAGTAGCTTTCCAGTTGACATTGAGAACCACGAGTCCAAAAGATTACACCACCTCCTAAACTAATCACCCAGACACTGTTAGACACCTTTACACTTTAGACTTTAGAGATACAGCGCGGAAACAGGCCATACAGCCCAGCGGGTCCGTGACGACCGGTGATCACCCCTAGCACTATCCTACACCCTAGCGACAACTTACAATTTTTACCAAAGCCAATTAACCTACAAACCTGTACATCTTTGAAGTGTGGGAGGAAACCGGAGCACCCAGAAAAAATCCAAGCGGTCAGAGGGAGAAGGTACAAACTCCATACTGTCAGGATCAAACCCGGGTCTCTGTTCCTTGTTCATTTTTTCATTTCCAGATTGATTGCTGCTGCTTCATCTGTGGCAGAACCTGTTGACTCAACATCAACCTCAATCCCAAAGACAACCTAAGAAGATTAGTTATTTCAAAGAACCCTGGCTATTTTTTTTAACAGAGAAATCTCTTTATCTAAACAACGTCAAATTTCAAAGTCATGTTCTGTTTGCACCTTTGTGGTCCCTACTTACATAAATCTTAATTAAAATTTTAATTAGTCGCTCGGAACATTGTTGGCAGATTCCTCACGCAGAGTAAAACTTGTTTTGCAGTAAGCCGGCTGCTCACAGAATTAATGCTGATGCACTTTGGAAGAGCTTGCTACATCAAAGCAAATATCAGCCCAGAAATATGCCAAAGGTTGAACTGCAAAAAACTGCAGTTGTTTAAATCTGAAATAAAAACAGATAATGATGGGAAAAGTCTGTAGGTCAGGCAGCATCTGTTGAACTGTAAGGAGTCATTGACCTGAATTATTCATTCTCTTTCTCTTTTCACAGATGCTGCCTGACCTGCTGAGTGTTTCCAGCATGTTTTTTTATGAACATCTCTGAGATTAGCTGGACTATCTCAATGACAGCCATTGCAACCAGAGAGATTTGCCATTTTGTACCTTTAATATATTAACATTCTTGAATACTCCTAACCATCCCAAACCTACATTCTCTTCTACTGAAAAATACAATGTTTTAATCTCTTTCCCAGTTCTGAGGAAGGATCCCAGACTTAAACTTTTCCCTTTCTACTGATGCTACCCGACCTGAGTGTTTCCACCATTTTCTGTTCCTCTTTAAAATTTCCCAGCATCTGCAGCTTTTTACATTTTCTTTTAAATATTCCCGTTTATCGCAACCCTTCAGTTGTACTTCTTTGGCTGTCAATGTCCTGGCAGTATGAATGAAGCTAATGGATGCAAATATTCCTTTCTTTGGTTTTCTTAGCACACCTATGTCCCAATGTCAGAATTCAATAATGCTTTCTTAGTCATCTGTCCACACTCCATTCATAACATCAGCTCCGCTGCCTATTTGTCTAAGGCGCTGATTGATTGGTTGAAAGATGTAACATGGAAACAGGCTGTTTTGCCCACCAAGTCCTCACTGCCCATCAATCACCTGTTCACACTCCTTCTACATTATTCCACTATCGCACCAACTGTCTACAAATCAGGGGCAATTTACAGAGGCCAATTAACCTACAAACCTGCACGTATTCAAGATGTGGGGGGAAAACGGAGCACAGGGCGGAGATCCATGCAGTCACAGGGAGAACGTGCAAACTCCACACAAACAACAGCCGAGGTCAGGATTGAACCTGGGTCTCTGGAGCTGTGAGCCAGCAGCTCTACCAGATGCACCACTGTGCTGCCTACTGATGTTGTGCTTGCAACTTAGACCTGCCAGGTAACTCAGAGGAAGCAGCTTCCTCCCCTAGCTAATTCTATGAACATAATTCCAGATGTCCATCATTCCCAAAATGGGTGACCAGATACGTAGTGACTGAAGAGTTTTGGTCATTGCTTCCTCAGCAATCTATGTAAGCGTGAGGCCCCGGGAACTGGTGTTAGAGCCTGATCCTGATGGATGTTGGGTCCTGGCACTGATGAATGTTTTGGAGAAGTGGTTAGATGAGATGTTGTGCACTGTGGTAATGTTGGCAGTGTGGGGGGATGGGCGAACCAGGACCAACAGTGGTGGATGGTTGGGCCAAGGGGCAGATGGTCACCTCAGCCTCAAGTTGTCACTGGGTCAGGGGCAACAGACCAGCGAGGCAGTGCTAGACTTTCAGGATAACTGGAACATCAGGAGGTTGGGATCAAGGAGGTGGATGGAACAGTGCAACCAAGGGTGTGAGTAAATCAAGAGAGAGGCAGCACGGTGGCACACGCTGCCTCACGGCGCCAGAGACCCGGGTTTGATCCTGACAATGGGTGCTGTCTGTTCGGAGTTTGTACATTCTCCCCGTGATTGCGTGGGTTTTCCCCGGGTGTTCCGGTTTCCACCCACACTCCAAAGACGTACAAGTTTGCATGTTAATTGGCGTGGTATAATTGTAAATAGTCCCTAGTGTGTGTGAGATAGTGCAAGTGTGCGGGGATCGCTGGTCGGCCAGGACTCGGTGGGCCGAAGGGCCTGTTTCCGCGCTGTATCTCTAAAAACTAAAGAATGGTAAGTAATTTGCTTACCTGACGGGTGTCATGCACTGAGAAGACCCAAGGGTTGAACACGAATGGCCACTCCCGGAGCGCTGTGATGTAAGTTCCCCCACAAGTTTCCATTGCACAGGGAATGATGTCATCCTACGAGTGCCTGAGGCAATGATTCAGTCCAGACGCAATGACGACTCATCCTCAAAGTTCCAGATCAAAGGAAAATCACCCACAAAAGCTGGTAATTCCACTCACGGTGGAAAAAGATCCATTTTCAATTGCAACTATAACGATAACTGTAATTTTTAATTTTCAATTGCATCTGAAGCTAACAGCTGTAGGCAATTGCATTTTCTTCTACTGGCCCCCGTTCCTCTGTTGGAGGATGGCGACGTTTTATTGCTGCAGACCTCTGCCTTGAGTCAATTTCCCAGCAGTGCTCTCAGGAAACAGAGGTAGGCAATGGGAGCAGCAATGAATCACCTGTGAACCTGCAGCTACCCCGGCTACCACTCACTCACATGCAGGATATGGGGGAGGTTGTCTGTTTTACTGTATCCCAGTTCCAAAAGAAAGGACTGAGCTCATGTGGTGGCTGCCTATTTACTGCCTATTTCCCACCTCCCTTTTTGAAATGTTTTCTTTAAAATCCATTTTGTTCGATCCCTCTTCCTACACTCTCCTGGCTTCAATGCCTCTTCCACTCTGCCTTACTATCAGCCAGCATTAAACGCCTTTAACCATTCCTCTGCCCATTTGTACAAACTGATCAAGATCCTGCTGTGACCTGTGATAACCACTGGAACATTCCTGGCGGAACTCATAAACTAAAGGCGTAGTCTCAATCTCCCAACCTACCTCATTGGCTTCCTTGCACTTTTTTGTACACACTTTCTTTCTAGCTGGCACATTAGATTCTGCACCATGTTTACAATTTCTCTGGGCTCACAATGCAACTTCATCAAAAAACATCAAGCCATCACTTCCTAAATTTGTCACTGATGTCATCACGGCTAGACATTTCACTCACCCCAACCACCCCTCATAAATGTGACCCTTCGTGGTTCCCTGCCTCTTCCACTGCCTTCCCAAGATCTACAAACGGGAAAGACACATCATTTCTGCCTGCCGTTGTCTCATAGAGTCGTAGTCATAGAGTCACAGAGTCATAAAGCATGGAAAAATGCCCTTCGGCCCTGCCTGCGACCAAGACCCTATGACTCGTCCCTCCTGCCCGTGTTTGGCCCATATCCCTCTAAACTGTTCCTAGCAATGTACCTGTCAAAATGTCTTTTAAATGTTGTTATAGTTTCTGCATCAACTACCTCCTTTGACAGCTCATTCCATATACCCTCCTAAATGAAAACGTTGCCCCTCGGATGCCTATTAAATCTTTCCCCTCGCACTTTAAACCTATGTCTTTTGATCTTGATTGCCCTATTCTGGGTAAAATACATTGTGCATCTTCCCTATCTATTCTCCTCATGATCTTATACACCTCAATAATACAGTCTCAGCCAGCATTAAACTCCATTAACCATTCCTCTGCCCACTTGTCCATCTGATCAAGATTCTGCTGTGACCTTTGATAACCATTGAAATATTTCTAGTGGAACGGGTGTAGTCTCAATCTCCCAACCTACCTTGTTGATCCCCTTGTGCTTTTTTCGTATGCACTTTCTCTCTGGCTGTCACATTCGATTCTGCACTATGTTTTTGTTCCTTTGCATTACCTGTTGTACTTGAGTATGGTTTGACTGTAGTCATGCATGGTATGATTTGCCTGAATGCATGCAAAACCAAGTTTTTCACTATATTTCATTACACTTAACAATAATGAACCAAAACTAATGCTATATCCAGAAAGCTTCCAACAGTTTACTGACCAAAAAATATTTACTATTACACAATTCCTTCACACTTCCATCCCCCATGGAGTTGGCATGAAGGTCTTCTGCCTCTTGCTTGAATGAAGGTCCAACCATTCCCCTGAGAAGACACAGAGTGCTGGAGTAGCTCAGCGGCTTAAGCAGCATCTCAGGAGAACATGGATAGCTGACGTTTCGGGTCGGAACCCTTCTTCAGACTCTTCATCCACTGAGCTACTTTAGCACTCCATGTCTCCTTTTGCAAATCAGTATCCGCAGTTCCTTCTTTCTACATTTCTATGTTCCAACAATTCCCCTTTTCTGCCTGGCTGCAATTGTTCTCACTTTGAATAACTTCTCCCTTGACTTCTTTCACTTCCTGTGAAAGAAAGACGTTGCTATGGGAATCTCTGTGGTCCTGACTATTCTTCCATTTCTACTAATTATTTAATTTGATTCTGGCTTGCCCTGCCTCACCTCGCACTCTGGTACATTGATAAGTGTACCAGTCCAACTCTCTGCTCCTGCCCTGAACATGAAATTTGCTGATGACAAAATAATGATTCATCTGTATTTCTTTTAATTGGACTTATAGCTTACAGTATGGTCCCTTTTAAATGAGGAATATCAAACAGAGATTGAGTGATTCCTGTGCTGAGCATCTCTGTTCAGTTTGCTGTTGGGTTGGCAACTGGTGAGTCAGAAGAAGGGTCCCAACCCAGAACGTCACCTGTCTATATCCTCCTCAGATGTTGCCCTGACCGGCTGAATTCCTCTGGCACTTTGTATTTTGCCGTTAATATTTTGTTCGTCCACCCAACGACATGACATCATCGTGTTAAAAGTAGAATAACATCATCATGGTAGCAAAGTGGGATTGCCCCAGCACTCATTTATTTAATGCAGGATTGCAATCTATGCAATATTTGATTATTTTCATAGAGAGAAATGTTAAATTCTCCAATTGCAGATAATGAATCATCCCCTACGCCCCACGCCCTTCTCATCTACTCAGCCCCCCCCCTCATCCAGCACATGCGCCTTTCATTGCTTCCCGGATGATCCTGAGGTCGTCCAGTTGCAGCTCCAGTTCTGGAGTAACTCAGCGAGACAGGCAGTATCTTTGGAGAGAAGGAATGGGTGACGTTTCCCAAGGAATGGGACACATCACCCATTCCTTCTCTCCAAAGATACTGCCTGTCCCACTGAGTTACTAAGGGAGAAAAAAGTGTCTACTGTGCTCCTATCGCCCAGTGTCTTGGTGACTTCTTCAAAAATATGATCTTTTTTTTTCTTAAATTAATTTTGATCCTCTGTTATACCCCTCTCTATGAAAATAATCAAATATTGCATAGATTGCAATCCTGCATTAAATAAATTGGTGCAGGGGCAATCCCACTTTGCTACCATGATGATCCACCCAAAACTTCATCCTCAATATTGATGGTCTCCCAGTATCCACCTCCCCTCACATCCGGAATCTTGAAATCATCTTTGATCAAACCCTCTCCTTCGACAAACACATCAAACACATCACAAATACAGCCTTCTTCCACCTCAAAAACATTGCCCGTCTCCGTCCATCCCTCTCCTCCACAGCTGCAGAAACCCTCATCCACGCCTTCATCGCCTCCCGTCTGGACTACTGCAACAGCACCCTCAAAAATCATCAGTAAACTTCAATACATTCAAAACTCCGCTGCCCGTCTACTCACCCACACCCGATCCATGACCATATCACCCCCGTCCTTTACAAACTCCACTGGCTCCCCATCCCCCAGAGAATCCAGTACAAAATCCTCCTCATGACCTACAAAGCCCTCCATAACCTGGCCCCATCCTACCTGACCGACCTCCTCCACAGGCACACTCCCACCTGCACCCTCCGCTCTGCTGCTGCCAATCTCCTATCCCCCCCCATCCGGACCAAACTCAGATCCTGGGGGGACAGGGCTTTCTCCATCGCTGCTCCCACCCTATGGAACTCACTACCCCAAACCGTCAGAGACTCCTCCTCACTCACCACATTCAAAACATCACTGAAGTCTTACCTGTTCAGTACTGCCTTCAACCACTGAAGGTCACCTCACCTTCCGTCTCCTTTCTCTGTTCGTTTACTTATTTATCTATTTATTCACTTCCCTATGTTCTTTAAATCCCTGTAAAGCATCTTTGAGTATATGAAAAGTGCTATATAAATGTAATGCATTATTATTATTATTATTATTATTCTACTTTTAACACAATGATGACATGTTTTATACATTGCTACAATTTTCAATCTGTTTTTTTTCTCTCCCCTTCACCAGCATGTTCGGGAAACTACAGGCATCTGCTAAAATGAACCCGGATTTAAACATTTGTTTTATGGTACTGTTACAAGATCGCAAGCAGTAATGAAACGCAGGAGATGGTGCCATACAACTAGCTGCTGTTGTGCTCTACCCTACGAACTGATTGAAAATTTAATGCTGACATTGAAGTTGGAGGGTGCAGTAAGATCTAGATTCAGCTCGTCCAACAGAATACAAAACATCTAACCACCACTTGGCTTTTGGTCAGACAAGAAAATCAATGCTCACTCTGTCTCATGAAGAACCCCTTAGGGCCTGCATCATCATTTGACCTAACTTTGCCCATTTTAAGCCACGTTTGAGGGACTTAGTGTCAATTCCACTTGGAGCCAATGCAGAAAAGGCACCAAGCAAACAATATAGTACAGGAAATATTACGTTCTGAGGGAAGCTTTAATACTTAGTGACATAAGTGTGCCAGCAGCTGTAACACAAACCTGAACAGAGGCACAATGCAAAACATTCATCTGCTTGCAATAAATTCAAAGCAATGAAGAAATGCTTCAGTCACTTGGCCCAGCAGCATTACCTTAGAGAACAAAAGGAATTCTAGTGGTGGTAGAATGAAACGTTTGAAAGCTTCCTGGTACAAACACAAAAATAGAAGCACGCACACACGCACACACGCACACAAAGTCCTAGTGACATGGCAATTCTTAACAGTTCCTCACAGAATAGCCCCAAGATAAAAGGTCAGGTTTCACTAATAGAACAATAGAGACATACTACAAGGATTCGCCCTCACTGTAAAAGCAGCAGGAGGAAAGCTTGTGAATTAAGAGAAATGTGAAAGGTCTGAATCAATATTTGGTGACAGTAGTCCCCTATGTTATCAGACACATTAAGAGGCACAGTATAAATCTCCTGAAACCATATCATCGACATCAAAACATCTTTTTAACTTGCAGTTATGTAGCATCTTTAACACAATAACATCTTCCTGGTTGCTTCAAATGAGCATTATCAACAAGTCTGAAGAAGGGTCTCAACCCGAAACGTCACCCATTCCTTCTCTCCAGAGATGCTGCCTGTTAAATGTTGTAGTTGCAATATTCAATTAAAATGGCCTGCTGAAAGCAGAATATAATTCCTTCCAACAGCTTACTATAAATCTATATACTAAAACTCTTGTTTGTTTGTTTGTTTGTTCCTGAACTACAGCCAAAGCGGTACACGATAGTGCAACAATTTTAGGCCCACCTTACTCACCGTCGTCCCTTTGGTGCTAATGGAAGAAGTTTCATTGAAATCGCTGTTATATTTTTAAAGTCATTAACATTTAAAAGTTTAAATCTATCTCCTAGGGAGGGGGGAGAGAGGGAGGGAGAGGGGGAGGAGGGAGGATAAGAGGTTGAGGGGGATGGAGTGGGGGGAATGGGAAGGGGGAGGGGAGAGGATGGGGAGGGAGGGGGAGGGGCAGGGGGAGGGGCAGGGGGAGGGGAGGGGAGGGGAGGGGAGGAGGAAGGGGGAGGGAGGGGGAGGGGGAGAAGGGGAGGAGGGGGAGGGGATAGGGGGGGAGGAGAGGGTGCTGCACCAATGCAGGAGTTTTGGGCCCAACGGCTCCACTTGGTCTAGTAGCAAGCTAAAATTGATCCAGTTTTTCAAATGATTACTGGAATGAAGTCCCAAAGTTGGGATTTGGTCATGGGGGTCAAGAAACCTTAATTATTGCTTTTGCATTTTGATGGTCTCTTGTGACTTTTAAGACAAATAATTTTTACATCGGAATTTTATGAATTTTGAGCATACGAAAGGGAATTTGTTGCAGCGTTTGACATCAACACTGGCAAAAAGAGATACATGACAAATAGTAGCGTGAATACAATGTGTGTAGAGCACCCCAAAAATACCATGTATTAAATGCTATACCCCACACTGTGATAATCATTCAGAGGCATTGTTCCATAAACATATAGCAGAGGTTTGTGAATCAAAGGAAGGAAAACTGCAGAAACTGGGTTAGATGCTTCATTGATGGTGTGGCCGAGTCCAGTCGCTGTTATGGTAGCTCCGTGGACACTGTGCGTTTTTTAACTTGTATGTTCATTTTAAATTTATTTTTAAGTACTGACACACCAGCACTAATAACGTACGACCGGAAAACTCTCGTAAAACTAAACTTTAGCGTAACCGAAGACTTATTAGACACTGTACTCACCGATCCAGCGTGGCCGACAGAGATCAAAAGAGCATGCCACGGCAACAATAGTGGGAGCGCGGCTCCGAGAAAAAGTCGGAGAAAACATCGAGGAAAGCGGGGGGGGATTCGGAACAGGCTGAGAGCCCAAGCCTTCCGTCCACCTTTGCCCAGCATCCTTCTGGCGAATGTCCAGTCCCTGAGCTGGATGACCTCAGGGCGAGGATCGGAATCCAGCGGGACATAAGAGACTGCAACATCTTCTGTCTGACCGAGACATGGCTGACCCCGCTGGTGCCGAATCAGGTGATCTGCCCAACCGAGTCCTTCACTGTTTTCCGTGCGCACAGAACGGAAGAATCCGGGAAATCCAAGGGTGGAGGAGTTTGCTTCATGACCAACAATAACTGGTGCAACCCTAGGAATATTAAGACACTTTCTTGTTTCTGCTCGCCGGACCTGGAACATCTGACTATCTCATGCCGTCCATTTTACCTTCCCCGGGAGTTCAGCTCGGTGATCATCACAGCCGTCTATATTCCACCGCACGCGGACACCGACGTGGCACTATTGGCCCTACACGATGTGTTGTGTCGACACCAAAACAAGAACCCTGATGTGGCTGTGGCGGTGGCTGGAGATTTTAATAGGGCAAATCTCAAAAAGGTCATGCCCAACTTCTACCAACACATCACGTGTGTCACCGGGGGGGGGGGGAGAACTCTGGACCACTGCTACACGCCGTTCAGGAAAGGCTATAAGGCCGTTTCTCTCCCTCCTTTTGGAAAATCTGACCACGCTGCCATTTTCCTGCTGCCGGAGAATAAACAACGGATAGTACGGGAAACGGCAGTGACGAGGGACATAAAGCGGTGGTCTGACCATTCAGAGGCCATGCTGCAAGATGCACTGGGCGATGTCGACTGGAATATGTTCCAAACAAGTTCCAGAGACGTCAATGAGTTTGCGGAAGCGGTTACGGACTTCATTGCCACAATAGCCGATAACATCGTCCCCACGGTAAGGGGTAGTATATTTCCTAATCAAAAACCCTGGGTGGACAGGTCTATTCACATTGCCTTGAATGCTCGCACCGCTGCTTACAACTCCGGCCTGGCATCCGGCAACATGGATGACTACAAGGTAGAGTCCTACCGACTGCGAAGGGTGGTGAAGGACGCAAGAAGGAGGTACAGGGACAGGATAGAGTCACAGATGGAGCAGCAGGACACCAGACGCCGTTGGCAGGGGCTACGGACTATAACTAACTACTGGTGCAGCCCCCCATCAACCGGAAGTGCCGGCACCTCCCGAGCCGATGACTTGAACTCCTTCTACGCACGATTCGAGACGGGCAACATTACCCCAGGCTCGCCGTCTATAAACAACACCGCCAGCGCGCTGGCTAGCGAGGCTGGAGGGGGATCCACCACTGGGGATGTGCACACATTCTCGGTGTCCGAGCACGACGTGGGGAGGACTCTGACGCGTGTGAACATGAGGAAAGCTGGAGGTCCAGATGGTATATCTGGGCGAATACTAAAGTCTTGTGCTACTCAGCTTGTTCCAGTGCTCACCACAATATTCAACCTCTCCTTGGCCAAGTCAGTGGTCCCTGCGTGCTTCAAAAGATCCATCATCGTACCAGTGCCAAAGAATGCCTCTTCAGCTTGTTTGAATGACTACCGACCGGTGGCCCTCACCTCGGTGGTCATGAAATGCTTCGAGAGGCTGATCAAGAACCACATCTGTGCCTTCCTCCCTCGCAATATGGACCCGCTGCAGTTCACATACCGTCCGAACAGATCCACGGATGATGCGGTCTCCCAGGTTCTGCACACCGCTCTCTCTCATCTGGACAGCCAGGGGGGCTATGTGAGGATGCTGTTCATTGATTTTAGTTCAGCTTTTAATACAATAGTCCCCACCAGACTTGCTGAGAAGCTGCTGAAACTGGGGCTTAACACTCCCCTGTGTGCCTGGGTCCTGGACTTTCTCACCACCAGGCCCCAAGTGGACAAGATAGGGAGACATACATCTAACCCCATCACCCTGAACACAGGATCCCCCCAGGGTTGCGTCCTTAGCCCCCTACTGTACTCCCTATACACACATGACTGTGTGGCCAGATTCAGCTTCAATTCCATCATCAACTCCAATGCTGATAACACTGTGGTGGTGGGCCTGATCTCCGATAACGATGCGAAGGTCTACCAGGAGGAGGTGGCTGATCTGGCACTCTGGTGTCAAGACAACAGCCTCCTCTTGAATGTCACATAAACTAAGGAGCTGTTTGTGGACTTTAGAAGGGCTCAACATCCGAGAACGTACACGCCACTGGAGATAAATGGGATTACTGTGGATAGGGTGAGCAGTTTTAAATATCTGGGAGTCCACATCACAGAGGATCTGACATGGACAACACACATTGCCGCACTGGTGAGTAAGGCAAGGCAGCGCCTTTACCACCTCAGACAGTTGAGGAAATTCAGAGTCTCTCTGAGGATCCTTCAGTGCTTCTACTCTGGGGCTGTAGAAAGCATCTTGCCCGGGAACATCTCAATCTGGTTTGGGAACAGCTCTGCCCAGGACAGGAAGGCTCTGCGGAGAGTAGTGCATTCGGCTGAACGTACTATGGGAACTACACTCGCCCCCCTGCAGGACCTATACATCAGGAGGTGCAGATCCAGAGCCAGCAGCATTATGGGGGACCCCTACCACCCCAGCAACGGACTGTTTGAGCTGCTACGGTCAGGCAAACGCCTCCGCTGTCACACTGTGAAAACAGAGAGGATGAGACGGAGTTTCTTCCCACAGGCCATCAGGACTGTTAACTCTTATATCACCAGGGACTAATTTACTGTATTAATTAATTTTTTTGTGTTGTGTCTTTTAAAAAAAAAATAATATTCTGTTTTGTAGTTTTAGCACAATCCGCAGGCATTGCCGCTTTTATTTCACTGCACATCTTGTATGTGTATATGATAAATAAAGTAGACTTGACTTGACTTGTGAAATGAACATCATAGGTAGATAAGAGTTTTTAAAGCTGACTGAGGTATTCTACTCAGCAGACAATCCCCTACACACCATTGACAATGGGCTGTCAAAAAGCAGCCTGAGAAACATCAGTATTTGTAAAGCTTTTCGCGGAGATAAAGGAAGAAGCTAAAGCCTGTGCAGTCATCAGTATTGTTACATCTGAAACAACAGGCACAGAATAGAGTGCAGGAAGGAACTGCAGTTTACTGGTTTGAATTGAAGATAGACACAAAAAGCTGGAGTAACTCAGCGGGTCAGGCAGCATCTCTGGAGAAAAGGATGGAGAGAGAAAGACACACAAGGAATGTGGCTTACTTGAATCTGAAAAATTCAATGTTAATGCCATTGAGTTGTAAATTACCCAGGCAGAACATGAGATGCTGTTCTATTTTGCTTTTGACCTCACCCTGGCAATGGAGAAAGCTGATGTACGAATGGGAGGGAGAGTGGAAATGCCATGCAACCAGGAGGTCAGGATGGCCACTGTGGACACAGTGAGGGTGTTCCACAACATGGTCACCTAATCTGCGATTGGTGACACTGATGCAGAGGAGGCCATGTCAGGAACACTGAATGCAGTGGACGAGGTTGGAGAAGATGCATGTGAATGACCCAGAAAGACTGTTTGTGTCCTTAGATGAAAACGAGAGAGGAGGTGTAGGAACCAGTGTTGCACCTCCTACTGTCTCCTACCAAGGGACATGACCTTTGTTGTACAACAGCTCCAAGAACAAGGCAGAAAGCCGCACCAGCAACACAACATCATTCATTTTCAACTTCACTTAAATCCTTTACAATTGGAGAGAATGATAGACCACCATCCTCAAATTTGCTGTCAGCAGAAATTCACTTCAGCCGAGGTTGCCCCCGTTCCATCCTCTGAGTGATTTAATCTACTGCGACTGCATTCCTGAACAAAGGTCATCTGGCTTGTTTTCTAATTTAGTTTTACGCTTGTTTTTCTTGTTACTGTCTTGCATAATTTAAGTATAATTAATGTTTTGTGTGTTGGCTGAGTCTAAGTGCCTGTAATGCTGCTGCAAGCAAGATTTTCATTGCACCTGTTCCTCACTGTACTTGTGCATTTGACAAACTCGTATTGACTTGAGTCGACTGAGGACAAAGGTATTGGAAGATCAAGCCGTCAAGTCCGTGTGTTTCCGGGGCACAAAACGTACAGTCTACTGGGCAGCAGTGATCCCTGGTCTCCAATAGATTTGACACCAGGAGTAAATACTACAGGTATTTCAAGACACCAGAAAAATGCCGCCAAGACTGACTCTGGAAAAGTCTCCAAATTCACTGGAAAGATCAAAAAACACAACCTCGCATTTGGCCCAAGGAAATCATTCCAAATATTGAGGGCTTAATCACACTCAGTCAGATGCTGACACCAGACTCACGAAACAGACACTCCTGCCAAGCTCTGCTGTAGAGAAAGATAAGCAGATGGACAGAGGGAAAAGAACCTCCTTGAGGAGATGCATTCCCACCGCTCCTGGGAATCTCTGGCCCATGTCCATCACATTGGAGAAGGAGCACTTGGGATGGCATGGAGAGCCTTGAGGTCATGCATGAAGAGCATGTAAGTGGCAGGAGAAGTAGATCACCTTACAGCCCACCCACCCATCCCACTCTATTAGTTATTGCCTACCCCATCTGTGGAGGAGCCTGTTGTTCCCACTTTGGCTTCATCAGCCGCACAAAATCTATGTGGACACAAGTTCTCTTCCATCTGAGGGACTGACTCAGAAGGGGAAGAGTAAGTGTTGTGATATCATGAGAGGTAGAGTCATAGAGGGGAGATACATTTCCTCCCGGTGGATGCAACAAGGACTACAAACCATCATGGCTGCCAGCAAAAGACTACAAAACCCATAGTCAGCAGGGCTGCCTGCCCTGCTGACACTGATTGCTGCTGACACTGATTGCTGCTGACACTGACTGCTGCTGACACTGACTGCTGCTGACACTGATTGCTGCCCAGCTGAACCAGATGAGCTGATTGCCTCAGTGAGAGAGCTAAAAGGGAAGGGAAGCAGTGTATTTAAAGAGAGAGAGAGAGAGACAACGAGGGGGAGAGTTATATTTTGTAAGAAGGCAGCAAGCTACAGTTTTGATTTAACTACCTGTTTTGGTTTTGTGTACCTGTCTGCAAACAATTAAGTTTACCTGTCTTTGGAAAAGACTAAATATATGGAATTTAAGTTTGAAAACAAGAACTTTTCTGTCTTCATTTCCGGCACCCACACCTCCCAACCTTCAAGAGAAAAGCTCCCGACCTCTCAAGACATCACAGTGTCATTCTGGAAGCTGTGAACATTAAGGCCTTGCAGGAAACACCAACCAGGTGCAAGCTTCTTTTCACTGCTGTTATGTTAGGCAGTATAGCAAGGTGATAAAGGATCAGGGGATGGGAATGAAGGCCGTGTTTGTTACAGTGTAACTTGCAGGAAAAATGTTCCCAATATTGGGGGAGTCCAGAACCAGGGGTCACAGTTTAAGAATAAGGGGTAGCCTATTTACAACTGAGATGAAGAAAAACATTTTTACCCAGAGGGTTGTGAATCTGTGGGATTCCCTGCCACAGAATGCAGTGGAGGCCAATTCACTGGATGTATTCAAGAGAGAGTTAGATATAGATCTTCGGGCTAACGGAATCAAGGAATACGGGGAGAAAGCAGGAACGGGGTACTGATTTTGGATGATTAGCCCTGATCATATTAAATGGCGGTGCTGGCTCGAAGGGTTGAATGGCTCAATCCTGCACCTATTTTCTATGTTTCTATGTTTATCTGGTGAATCTAGTTGGTGTCTTCCTGGTAATCACCATGATGTAGGCAACTACAGCCTGCTCTGCACACAAAGCCTGATTCGGTGTGTGCATCATATGGAGAAAGAAAAAGCCCCTTGAATCCCAAGCAGATCCATAATGTTAAGGTCAACAGTGGAAAGGGACAGTTTTATTTCATGTGAACATCATTCTTTAATGGGAGAGAGTGGTGAAGGTGTGGAATTCTCTGCCTCAGAAGGCAGTGGAGGCCAGTTCGTTGGATGCTTTCAAGAGAGAGCTGGATAGAGCTCTTAAGGATAGCGGAGTGAGGGGGTATGGGGAGAAGGCAGGAACGGGGTACTGATGGAGAGTGATCAGCCATGATCGCATTGAATGGCGGTGCTGGCTCGAAGGGCTGAATGGCCTACTCCTGCACCTATTGTCTATTGTCTATTGTCTATGATGCAATCTATTTTTGTCAGTCACCTGTTGTGTTTCAACAGCTGAACACCCTGGAGCAGCAAACACCTCACATTGGTTTTGCTCTATTATTATTGTGATGTGTACCGAGTCCAGTGAAAAACTTTGTTTGTGTGGTCTCCAGTCAAATCATTATATACGTGAATACAACAGGTAGTAGAAAGAGAAAAATACGAGAATACAGAACATAATGTTTCGGCGTGATAGTGCTCAAGTTACAAAGAAAGTGCAGATACAAAAAAGATGAAGGGCAACCATGAGGTAGACTGGGACCTCACACCCTTAAGCTTCTGAGCAGACTGTTCAATACATAAAGAGTGGGGAAGAAGCTATTCCAGAACCTGGTTGTTTATGCTTTTGTGGGGCTCTCTTTGTGATCGCATCAATGTGCTGGTCCCACGGCAGATCTTCAGAGATATGAAAGCCTAGGAACTTGAAGCTGTTGACTCTCTCCACCGCCATCCCAACGATGAAGACAAGCTCATAAATCCCTGGCTTTTTCTTCCTTAAGTCAAAAAACAGTTCCATGGTCTTGCTAACGTTGAGAGTAAGATTGTTGTTCTGGCACCACTCAATCAGATTATCAATCTCCCTCCTGTACTCTGACTCACCGTCACCCATTATTTGTCCAACAACGGTGGTATTGTTGGTGAATATAAAGATGTCGTTGGCGCTGTGTCTGGCGACACAGTCAGGAGGATAGAGAGAGTAGAGCAGGCGACTCAGCAGGCAGCTGAGCGGCGCACCTGTGTTGATGGTTATCAAGGAGGAAGTGTTGTTGTCAATTCTTCCTGATTGTGGTCTGCCAATGAAGAAGTCGCGGATCCAATTTACATATCGCTGATCAGATTCCCAGTTCTCTGAGTCTGATGATGTTTGGAGGGGATGGTGGTGTTGACTGCTGAGCTGTAGTCAATAACAATAACCTGACGTAAGTATTCTTGTTTTACAAATGGTCCAGTGCAGAGTGGAGAGCCAGCGTCATCACATCCTCTGTTGATCTGTTGTGGAAGTAGGCGAGTTGTAGTGGGTCCAGGTCCTCACTTAGGCAGGAATTGATGTGCGTCATAACTAAACTTTCAACCTCTCTGTTGGTGATGTTTACCCCCAGGAACTTGAAGCTATCCACTTTGGCACCATTGTAGTTGTATACACCACCTCGCTTCCTGAAGTCAATAACTAGCTCCTTCATCTTGCTGATAATGAAGGAGAGGTTATTGTCTTGACACCATGTTATGATCCTCTCTATCTCATTCCAGAACTCTGTCACTTTGTTATTCGAGGCGCTGCAGTGGTGTAATCTGCAAACTTGTAGATAGAGTTGGAGCCAAGTTTGGCTACCCAGTGTGCATGTAGAGGGAGTATTCCTGTAGTAAGGTGCTGAGAACAAATACTTATGGGACACCAGTGCTGTGATTCATCGTGGAGGATGTTTTGTCACCTATCCTCACTGATTGTGTTCCATGGGTCAGGAAGTCATGCATATCATGCATACCTTGAACAAAATACAAAGCTGCAAATCATTTGATAATTTTGATACAAATCGCAGTGAGGCCATGCAATGTAAAGCAGAGGAAGCATCAGCGAATGTAAAGCATTGCATAACCTGCTGGAAAATGGGGAACATGGATACTGTGCAGGTCATACCAGCCCACCGCCACATATTTATTGTCTGTTTGATCTGTGATGTAAATTGACTAAAAATATCCAAACATGTGTGTGAAAGTCGTGTTTCAGGACATTCTACTGTTTGCAGATAACACCGCAGTACATTAATACCGTAATACCGTGTTTCATGTGACATTGTCACTCAAACAGAATGTGGCAATGTTTTCCAGTTCTGAAACTTCCTGCAGCTGTTCCCAGGTATCTGACTGCACCAGGAAGTGGTGTTGCTGAAAGCTCATTCTATCACTCTCAAAATGTTTTTAGTGAAAACATAGAAGTCGTTGCTCCAGAACAAAGAAAATAAAATCTTCTTTGGACTTTACAGAAGGAGTTGATGGTCACAGAGATATATTTTGAAGTACTCATTATTTTTAAACTCAGGGAAAGATTGCAGAAGTATATTTTGTTTTTGGTGAACAGATAAAGTTGATCTGTTCAGTTCAAAATTTGATTTTTGTGTATATTTATTTATTTTGTGCATGTGTGTGCATACTTGTATATGCATGCAAGTTTGTGTGTATGTGTGTGCATATGTGTGTGTTTGTATGTTCACCATGTTTGTGTGTGTGTACATGTGTGTGCATGATGTGTGTGCGTGATATGTGTGTGTCTCTTCCCTTGGATTTATGCTCATTTGGATTGTTTTTCTGTGACAAAAAACACAATGTCAAATTCGGCAATTTCAAGCCATCACACCTCCTGTTTGTATCAGAACTGACCAGTCTGCTGTAGGTTTTAAACTCAGTTTTTCTCCCTATACAGACTTTTCAAGGTCTCCTAAGCTTTTTCAGCATTCCCCTTTCAATTTCAGCTCTCTACAGCAGCTAATGATCTGGAGTTCCCTGCTTTAACCCTTTGTTTTTCTGTCTCCAACAGCCCTCATTAATCTATTAGCTACACAGCTCCGTAAAAGTACAGATCACCCAGGCAACCCAGACCTCGCCCTGTCATAAACATTGCCTTTGGCCCAACCTCCCTCACCCTCTCTGCAATTTAAAAGTAACACTCAGTCTGAAGAAGTCCGACCTGACTCATGTTGCCTGACCTGCTGAGATCATCCAGCACTTTGTGTCTAGTTTGTTTCTCTCTTTCCCGGTTCTGATGAAGGGTCTGGGACCTGAAACGTTAACTCTATTTCTTTCTTCAAATCCTGATCAACTGTACGTTTCCAACATTTTCTTTATTTTAGTTCAGATGTCCAGCATCTACAATTTGTCAATTTTCTAATAATAGCAGGAATAGGCCATTCAGTCATTTTGTATTCGATCTGTTGTTCCTTAAGATCACATAGATACATAGAAAATAGGTGCAGGAGTATGCCATTCGACCCTTCGAGCCAGCACTGCCATTCAATGAGATCATGCCTGATCATCCATAATCATTACCCTGTTCCTGCCTTCTCCCCCGAATCCCTTGATTCCGCTAGCCTTAAGAGGTCTATCTAACTCTCTTTTGAATGCATCCAGTGAATCGGCCTCCACTGCTTTCTGAGGCAGAGAATTCTACAAATTCACAACTCTCTGGGTGAAAAATCATGGCGAATCATTTACCTCAGTGTTACTCTCCTGCACCAATCCAATGTCATTTCATAGCTGAAAAAAACAAACGTTCTCTGTCTTGATTCCGGATCTCACACAAATGACAAATAGTTGACGGTACTTCTGCAAATACAGGGCTGTCCCTGATAAGAGTAGACGGTGTGTGACTACACTGCTGTCTATGCAAACAACTGGACTAGAAACTATATCATGACAATTCTGGGAATCAAGCATTGGAACATGAGGGCAATTTCTAACACTTTAAAACATAGTTATGAATTTGTGTTTAAGATAAAAACATTCCAACAGTCGGGAGAGCAAATCAAAAGAATAATTTTCCGCTCTTCCATTGTTTTGTTGGTTGCGAACGACCACCAGAGGTAAATTCTGTTCACAGCATTTACAAATAATTTGCAAATTAAGAGGGAAATGATGTGATAATATACTAGTCTTCCAGTGTGTGCATGCTCTCCTAATGTACACTGTAAAATGTGAAAAAGGCTGCCCTTCAGGTTCCTACTAGATCTTTCCTCTCTCACCTTAAATCTATGTCCTCTGGTTCTTCAATCTCAATATAGAAATTATGCACTAACTCACAGTGAGGAAAAAAAGCACTTTCCAGCCTGTAAAATGTTAGGAGCTTTTTTCTGGGTTAGATTGCGTGTGAAAAATAAAAGCAAACACTGCAGACGTTGAAAATGTGAAATACATTTGGATGGCTGCAGTGGTCATTTGAGAGAGAAATAACATTCGCCCAGATACTGGGCACTTCCACTGCGGTTCATGTTTGTGTGCCTGACACTTTCTAGCATCAGGCCTGCACCTGACAACATCAATGTTCACATAGCCCCCTTCACTGCTGCTGCTGCCATAGACCCAAGCCTTTGTGTGTCAGTTGCAGCTGTTGTCTGAACATCCACAGCAGACCAGGAGCGTGGCAGGCTGTGTTGTTGTTTTCTTCCATTATTTTCAAGAACGCAGCTGACATTCGAAGAATTAACTGGGTAGCATCTGAACAGACTGCCGACTGGAGTGTTTAGCTGCTGGGATACTATTCAGTGGGAGTCTCTGCAGTGATACTCTGGCAGTACTTGTTACTGGAACAGTGGACCTTGAGGTGAGAGGTAAATCAGCAAAGAGCCCACTGCATGGTAAACTCACTGAGTTTAAAGGAAGCAAGAAAGAGAACCCTAGTAAATATGAAGGGAATTGAAAACAACCTGGAGACACAAGAGATACATAAATACTGGAATCCAGAGCAAAAGCAAACGCTTGTGGAATTCAGCAAGTCAGGCAGCATCTGTTGAGGCATCAGAATGGTTATCCTTCCATGTCCCGATGAAGAGTCTTGACCGAAACATAGATGATCCCCTTTCCTCCATAGATGCTGGCTGATCCACTGAGTTCCTCCAGCAGTTTGTAAAACTGCGGAAACTGGAACCCAGCAACGAACACTCCAGAGCTTGGTTCCACCTGCAAACCTATTGACGTTCCTGATCTTAGTGTTCCTGGCACCAGCTCGTGCCACACACCCTGCCACAGTTCAGACCCTCAGGTCACACACCAAACTCATGAGTGAATCAGATATCTCACCAATGGGATTTTTGAACACTGACTCCTCCATTGCAAAGGAGTCCCTTCCACTACTAGTGTTGCAACCACGGGGTTAAAGTCGTATGGCCAACAAACCTACATGAAAAACTGCCACAGAGACAAAGTACGAGGGGGAGCATTTAATATACTGTGGAATTAGAAATTCCCTATTGCTCTGCAATGTCACCTGTTCCTGTCCATTAAATCTTTTATTCTTATGAACTCCAGGATATCAGCTTTAATGGCTTTAGCTGCACTGGTGATGAGAATGATAGCTATAACTGAAGTATAATACTCTAATGTAGTCATTGATGGTGCCAAGAGTTATTTGAAGTTTGAATTTAAGTTTGACAGAATTTTCACTGATTATGTTTAAATCAGCGGGATGTGCCTGAACTTTCTACTTCCACACCTACGGAGTTTTAACACAGTAGGAAAATTAACTCTCTTGGGAGCTGCGCCTTTTGTAACAGAGACGTGCGGGTTTCACAGTGGAAGGAAATCACTTTGATCAGACCATCGCATCAGGGGTAACCATACTTCTGGTGTCCCATGTGACCAGCTGATGGATTATTGCCACTTTAAAACACCAGCATTAGCGGCCCTTCCAGAGCACTGGGCTCCCAGTGCAGAAGATGTTATTAAATCCAGCTGTCTCTTTCAGCATTAACGTGCAATGTCATCACTAGTGCGTGGAGTTTAAGAGCCATCTGGTTGCATAGACTAAGGGCATGAGTCCAACATGTGATACATGGTTTGCATTTATTTTGAAGGTCCTATTGATATATGTTTGAGGCAAGGTAACCTCCTTCCAGTTGAGAATGGTTTGGAAGTGCACCTATCCAGTGACTAGAAAGAGTCTGGTGGATTGACAAAAATCAGAAATGATGGTGATGATGTTTTTGTTGCTTGTGCTGAACTTTCAACAATTCCTTAAGTAAGTAAGGCAGAGATGACGATGTCCAGAGGGGAGGCAAAGTTTCAATGCTTGAAATATCTCCCAATGCATTGGCAGTATTCATTCACCACAGAGCCAGGATAATGAGCATGCTTTAGCACTTGTCAGGGAGTCATACAGCCCGAGATAGACAATAAAATTCAGGAGTAACTCAGACAGTCTGAAGAAGGGTCTCGACCCGAAAGGTCACCCATTCCTATTTTCCAGAGATGCTGCCTGCCTGCTGAATTACTCCAGCATTTTGTGCTTATCTTCAGTGTAAACCAGCATCTGCAGTTCCTTCCTGCACATTGAGCCTGAGAGTAACAGAACACAGAGACAGGACCTATGGCCCACCACCATTGTGCTCACCATCAAGTATATATCTTATGGAATCCCAATTACCAGCATTTGGTCATTAACCTTGGTCCTTCTTAAACATTGTGAAAGTCTTTGCTTCCACCACCTTCTCAGTATTGAGTTGTAGCGTGCAATCCCCTCTGGGTGAAAATATCTCCCTTGGATCGCCTTGATATGTTTCACTTTTCACTTTAAACCCTCTGGTTCTATGCCACTTCTAACTTTGTACACCAACAGGGCCAAAGAAAGCAAACACAGACCATCATGTCTCTCGTAGAGTGAAGTGAGATGATATGAGCTGATCAGACAGGGCATCACGGTGTCGCAGCTGGCAAAGCTGCTGCCTCCCAGCGTCAGAGACCAGGTCCGATCCTGATCTGGGGCTCTCGGTGTGGTTTACACGTTCTCCCTGTGATCGTATGGCTTTCCTCCAGGTGCTCCGGTTGTCTCCCTTATTCCAAAGATGTGCGGGTTTGTAGGTTAATTGGCCTCTGTAAATTGCCTTTTGTGTGCAGGGAGTGGATGCAAAAGTGGAATAGCACAGAACTAGTGTGAATGGATGACTCAGTGTAGACTCAATGAGCCGAGGGACTTGATGCCATGCTATATTATTCAAACAATCAATCAAAAGGCATATTGCACCAGACAGTTTGGTATCCACTGGTTTCCTGCACTATTGATGGACTGAGGCTCAGTTTTCTGTGAGTGAGGAGCACAGTGCAAGGTGTGATGGCATTGCGAATGTAGTGTGCAAGTCTGAGAAAGGAGCAAATCCATGCTTAACTTCTAAGCTCATTTTTTACTGATGTGATTTATATTAAGATCTATTCAAAGGTGACCATTTGGCAAAATAAACTACGTTGTTTTGAAAAGGTGACCATTTGAGATGTCAGGCAGGTAAATCGCGCTGGCATCATGGGTTTTGTAAAGATAAGAGACAGCTTTTCAGGTATTTAGTTGGAGATGTCATTTCTGGCAGGACATTGACTTCAGTGTCAGGCCTCTGACATGTACAATTTCTACATCTGGGAAGACAAGGCATTCTCATGGATTGACAGAGAGTACCATTTGGTTCTATTAAATAAGACAATGCACTCTTCAGGACTCACTAATGGACTGCAGTGACATGCCAGGTAGACTGAGAGAGTTTGTTGCCAATGACCTGAAAGAAGCAGGTCAGAATCTGAGCTGTGAGCAGCACTCAGGCAAGCAGGTAGTTAAATAATAATCTTCTGCTGGATGACTCTGCTTCAAATGTTCCTGATGTCAGGTATTTGTGCTTCATTATTCTTATGATGAGGCAAGGTGTTTTATTTTTCTGGTTCTGACTCCGATCCAATTGCTCCTACCAGCCACTAAGCATGGGTGTAAAAGATGTCCCAACAAAGATGAAAGAGGTTTACCACCCCTTTGAATAACTCAGATGCCATACACGGAGCACTGCAAACATGTGGTTCCTGGTGTGTGGCACACATGATTTCTGAATTGAGAAAATGTTGCATAATTTCATTGGGATGGGTTCAAAAGAAGGATTGCATGAAGATTGATGCATGCCATTGCACACAAAGGTGCCAAAAAGGATTACGCCAGGAAGCTGCTAATTTTATTGAGTTTGAAAAAGGTCCCCGACCTCAAACATTGCCTGTCCATTCCCTCCACAGAAGCTGCCTGACCCACTGACTTCCTCCAGGGTTTTGTGTTTTGCTCAAGGTTCCACCATCTGCAGTTCCTCATGCCTGTTCTTGAGGTTACGCAATGTGCCCACAGAATAACAGAGATATTCAATTAGATAATGCAGAAAAACAAGTCACTTGTGTGGTCATATTTTTAGCCTTCAAACTATTTGTTTAGTTCAAAATCACATCCGAGAATAATCTTTCGGTGAATTTGAAACATAAGACACTGTAACATGTCAGTCGACATTTGTGGAGGGAACAAACACGCTGTTTCAGGTGTGATCCCTTTGAAAGAATTAGAAGATATTACAGATGAAAGCCATTACGACAGAAACAGAACAAAGGGGGGAAAGGAGATAAACAGACTCTAGGGAGAAGGGACTGAATGATCATAAATGCTTAAGTGGCAAACAGAAAAAATGGCTAAATGCCCTAAGTGATTTTAGCAAGTCAACCGACATAATGGGCAACGCACATTGCCGCACTGGTGGGTAAGGCTAAGCAGCGCCTTTAAAACCTTAGACAACTGAGGAAATTCAGAGTGTCTCTGAGGATCCTTCATTGCTTCTACTCTGGGGCTGTAGAGAGCATCCTGTCCAGCAACATCACAGTCTGGTTTGGGAACAGCTCTGCCCAGGACAGGATGGCTCTGCAGAGAGTAGTGCGTTCGGCAGAACGCACCATGGGAACTACACTCGTCCCCCTGCAGGACCTATACATCAGGAGGTGCAGATCCAGAGCAAGCAAGATCATGAGGGACCCCTGCCACCCCAGTAACGGACTGTTCCAGATGCTACGATCAGGCAAACGCCTCCGCTGTCACGCTGTGAAAACGGAGAGGATGAGACGGAGCTTCTTCCCACAGGCCATCAGGACTGTCAACTTTTATAACCCCAGAGACTAAATTTTTGTCGACACTAATAGTAACTTATTAACTTTATTTATATGCTGTAACTGTAATTCTTTTTGTGCACAACCCGCAGGCATTGCCACTTTCATTTCACTACACATCGTGTATGTGTATGTGACAAATAAATTTGACTTGACTTGACTAATGAGAGAAATTAAAGGCACTATTTTTCTTACTTCCAGCACCTGGTGAGACTTTGTTTATTGAGCAACCTACAATAATCTTTTCTAAAAGTGCTAATTAGTCACATGAAGCACAAAAATAAATGTCTACCAGAATAAAGCTGTTCCTTGAGAAGTGTAGGAACAAACTGCAGATAGACACAAAATCCTGGAGTAATTCAGCAAGACAGGCAGCATCTCTGGAGAGAAGGAATGGGTGACATTTTGGATCGAGACCATTCTTCAGACTGAAAGTCACGGGAAAGGGAAATGAGAGATATAGATGATGATGTAGAAAGATATAGAACAAATGAATGATAGATATGCAAAAAAGTAACTGATAAAGGAGACAGGCTGTTTTCTAGGTGAGAACAAAAAGCTGGTGTGACTTGGGTGGAGGAGGGATATAGAGAGAGGAAATGCAGGGGTTACTTGAAATTAAAGATATCAATATTCATACCCCTGGGTTGTAAACTGCCCAAGCAAACTGCAGAAGCAGGTTTAAACTGAAGATAGACACAAAATGCTGGAGTAACTCAGTGGGACAGGCAGCATCTCTGGAGAGAAGGAATGGGTTCTGAAGTCTGAAGAAGGGTCTCGACCCGAAATGTCACCCATTGCTTATCGCCAGAGATTCTGTATATCCCACTGAGTTACTCCAGCATTTTGTGTCTATCTTTGGTGTTCCCTGAAAAAATCCATTTCAAAGGTTAAGCTCATGTGGCAGTGGGAGGATTGCTGCAAAGCGCTGTGATGTAGAGACCGTGAAAGTAGTGGGTAAGAACTTGGCAATAGTCAGAGGATCAATACGATGATGTTCATATCATATCATCATATCATATATCTACAGCCGGAAACAGGCCTTTTCGGCCCTCCAAGTCCGTGCCGCCCAGTGATCCCCGTACATTAACACTATCCTACACCCACTAGGGACAATTTTTACATTTACCCAGCCAATTAACCTACATACCTGTACATCTTGCCTGAGTCAGTGCTACTATGGTGCCATGAGGAGATTTGGGGGGGGGGGGATGGGGGATGGGGGATGGGGGGGATGGGGGGGGGGGATGGGGGATGGGGGGGGGATGGGGGGATGGGGGATGGGGGATTGTCACCAGGTCCATGTCAACAAGCAAAGTTAAATGGAGGAAAGATTGATTTTCAGAGATCAAATAAAACAAAACGATTTTAACCCAGTGGTAATTTTGGTAATCAAGCATATAGGTTCAAGATAACCAATGTATGGGAGATGAGAAACCGTTAAATTGAAACAGTGAACACATAGATTCACACTGACTAAGAAGGCAAATGAAAACAAAGAAATTAAGGTTGATGGAAAAGGTGGGGAGGGCTCTGGGATGCATTTAACAACAGTTAAAGCAATGGCAATAAAGAGATGGGCTAAATGGCCTCCTCTATGTACTGTAGATAAAATGGTTCCAAGTGTTACTGAGCAGTAGGTTTGGAAGGAGGGAGTGTTCAGAAGGGTAGCTGTTGTTGATGGGGAACCTGGAAATAAGAGTCAGTCCAATGATCTCAGGTTTTTTATTACAAGATGCATTTAAAATCTGTTTTCCTGTTTCTGTCAGCATTGAGCCTGCTGGGTGGAAACGCCTGCAGCAGGAGAGGGTAAGTCAGTGCTGGTGATGGGGGTGGAGCAGATGAGATGGTGGTGTTTGGCAATTGCGTCAATGACCATAGAATGGTGCAGTCATTCAAACAGGTGGTTGTGATTTACATGGTATCTACCTGGACAAAGAGGAATTAGTCCTTCTCCTTTTGCACCACAATAGATGGAAACCTCATGAACCTCATAGTTCCAGTTCCTCATGCCTCCCTTGAATAGATTTCCTGAGACTGGAAAATCCAGCTAACAATGGTTAAAAATGGAAAGCATGTGAAAGAGAAAGCATGCAACCTTCTTAAGAGCTGTTATCAATCACTCGCTTCCTATGAGTGGATTATTCTCTTGCCCTTGCTTTCTTCCATTAAAACCATAAGTGGCTGCATTTGAGGCCTATTTACTTTGTATTTGAAGTATTAAAAACATCTGATCCAAAGTCTCTGATCTTTGGAGGTTAAATCCACCCCCACGATTTCTGATAAATTCCAATGTTAAGCTGCTGGCGTTTGGGATGAATAACGATTTAAATTGTGACTGATTTAATGAAAAGCCAGCACACCAATACTAATCTAGATACTGAAGTATCTGCAATGCCATGCAAACTCTGCATTCACCTGATCTTCACAGGTTACCTTGTATCAATGCTGCTCTTGTGCTTTTAGAACAAGATGGTCATCAGTAAACAGGAGACTCAGGCGATTAGACTGTCATGGATCATTCTTCTTCTGACACTTTTGTTCTTACTGGGAGATAGCAGCTTCCAAAAGGAAATTGGGTTTCTTATTAAGTAAACCTGTACTAATGGTGCATACGGCAGCGACCCACAGCTCACTTCCGGCCACATGATCAGGTGTATTAAATGCATTTCGACGTACGATATTTTCGGTTTACGATGGGTTTCTCGGAACGTAACCCCATCATAAGTTGAGGAGCATCTGTAGTCCTGAAACATATAATAGCTGAAGTCACTTCAGCTAGTGGAGAAGATTGAGATAATTTCCAATGATTTTCCTGAAAGTTTTAACAGCGGAGCACGTTCTCCGAGGTGGCCTGCTCCTGGCCTTTAAGATGACTGTGCCGGGGAGGGCCAAACGTTACAGCTGTGGCAATGGCAATTCCATCCAGACAAACTTCAGTGCAAAACTGAAAAGATTAAAGAGTAGGCCCCCAGAGGGTTCAAACAGCATTAGAAATTCCAATGTAGTAATGAAAATAAAAGAAACCTCAGATGAAACATTTTAGTGTGATCCATGAAATGCTATATAAGACTGAAAGAGATGACCAACACTTACACAAAATTTGCATCCTCTTTTGCATTTCCATAATCTTGTTAAGTCAAACCTGACAACCATGACCTCTTAATGTCACAGTAGTGGGAAACAACAGGTGTAAGCATGCCTATTCGTAGTTAAAGGGTTGTACTGCACAGAAATGGGCCCTTCATCCCACCACATCCATGATATCCTTTTTGCCCAGCAATACTATACTAATTCCATGTGCCCACATTAGGACCATAGCCTTCCATGCCTCGTCTATCGAAATATCTGTCTAAATATCTCATAAAGATAGTGATTATATACGAGTATGCCACCTCCTCAGGCAATGCATTCCAGATATCAATCACTCTCGTTGTAAAATAAGTATCCCTCTGATCCCCTTTAAAACTCTTTCTTCTCACCGTAAACCTATACCCTCATATTTTTGATACCCCTCCCATGAGAAAAAGATCTGACGCTCTATCCTTTCTTTGCCTCTTAATCTTCTACGGTCGCAATTCAACCTCTCACCAATATCTCTCACCAATAACTAAAGTCCTTTAATCCGGCCAACATCCTCCTCTGCCTTCTCTCCTGCAGTTTTAATTGTGCAGTCTTAATGATTTGAGCGCCGTTAACCTTGTTGGCTTCCACAATAAATCAGGGTAAATTTCCTTTTTGAACTGGCGTAATTTGGCAGCTCCTTCAGCTACATTCATGAGTAATTTTAATAATGACTTTCTGGTAAAGCAGCTTCAGCTGACCTGAGGAAATTCATAACCCAGAAACCAGTCCTGCTTTCAGCCCCAGACATTAGGCCAAGTCCATCAGCAACATTCAATTTAATATTGGACAGAGGGCAAGGCTATGATCTTTCTTCATTAAGATGCTGATGAAGGATAAAAGGGAGGAAAGGAGATCAGTGATAGAATGAAGGGCGAGAGAAAATAAATGTTAAAAGAGGTGATAACGCAAGATAGCAAAAGCCTGGGGAATGTGTGAATGTAGAGCATGTGTCAGAGAATTGAAGTGATATGTGGTTCAAGATTGAATGGGAATGTTCTGTGAAGCAAATACACTGTCTACCTTTGGATTCTCCACTGAAGAGGAGACCACACGATGAGCAACAGATGCAGTATATTCATGGAAGAAAATCATTTTGACACAAAAAGGATCCTAGCTTCTGGACAGTGAGAAAGGGGATAAAAGAGCAAGTGTTTGCATATTTTGTGGTTACAAAAAATGTTGCCATCATAAGGAGAGTAGATTCAGAAGCAAATGTAAACTGTAGCATCCCAAGGAAGTGGTTGATGCTTGTCAATGCATTGTAACATCGAAAACTTTAGTAAATTTTGGC
Source organism: Rhinoraja longicauda (assembly GCF_053455715.1). NCBI lineage: Eukaryota > Metazoa > Chordata > Chondrichthyes > Rajiformes > Arhynchobatidae > Rhinoraja > Rhinoraja longicauda. The sequence continues at coordinate 11,475,815 of NC_135981.1, forward strand.
AGTAAACTGTGGACAACGGAATTCCTGATCACGTTTAATAATTAGGTTTTAGATTCACGTTGTGTAAAAAACCCAAAAGCACTGCCCAACAGAGGCCAGAAATCAAGGGATATAGAAATAGGATTTCAGTCTTGCAAGCTCCTATTGTTTTCCAGTATACAAGTACAGATGGCCCAGTGGTGCAGCTGGTAGAGTTATTGCCTCAAGGTGCCAGAGACCTTTGTTTTATCCTGACCTTGGTTGCTGTTTGTGAAATTTGCACATTCTCCCTGTGAATGTGTGAGTTTGCTCCGGGTTCCTCCCACATCCCAAAGGCATTCGGGTTTGCAGGTTAACTGGCCACTGTAAATTGACCCTAGTGTGCGGGGAGTGAACTAGTGTGAATGGGTGATCGATGGTCGGCGTGGGCTGAAGGGCCTGTTTCCATGCTGTATCTCTAAATTTTACCGCAGTTTGGGGTAAAAATGCGAGAGCTGGTTATATAAACTCTCGGGCAGTACCTTGAATTTTGATGATTAGCGGTTTATCAGACCAATGACAATACGTTATTACAGGTAAATCAATAGTGTAGATGCAAAAAAAAACTTCTTCATGTGAGAGAATAAGAATGAGAGGATTTAATTTTAGAAACAGAACTAGGACATTAGGGAGACACTGGAAAACTCCATCTCATACAATGTATAGAGGACACCAGGAATTGTCAGCCTCATAGCCTTATTTAGTTTTCCAGTGTCTCCCTAATGTCCTAGTTCTGTTTCTAAAATTAAATCCTCTCATTCTTATTCTCTCATCAGATGAAGTAGTGTTTTTTTGCATCTACACAAATTGATTCACTGTAATAACGTATTTTCATTGGTCTGATAAACCGCTAATCTTCAAAATTCAAGGTAGTGCCTGAGATTTTATAACCAACTCTCACATTTTAACCCCCAACTGCGATAAAACTGTGTGGTGCCACTTCCAAGGCCATATCTTCCCTTAAATGCAATATCCAAAACCAATCCTGCATTCAACAAATGTTGACAATCAATTTTTTATCTCCATTTGACCGGAAGTCCGTGATGGAATTTGTGAACAGGACTAAATGCCAACCAATTACGGGAGTACCGTTTCCAAATGGCATTAAATCAACATAAAAACCAAATGTCAGGCAAAATAGCAACTCCCTGTAACACAAATGGAGTTTGTTTTTGTGGCCAGAAACATTTGTCAAATAATCTCCTGTATGTTATTTCATTTTTACTGCGAGAACTTCCTAATCTACGTGTTACAGAAGGTGGCATGGTAATGAACAAATTATAGCGCCAACTGCTGATTTGATATCCTCAGGACTTACATCAGATGGAAAGCATTTTTAATTGCCTCATGGAACAGTGCAATGTTGACGCTGGCAATTGAAGGTGAATTTATGTGACGGCAGCCCAGAAAATAATTTTTTCTTCAGACAAATTTAAGGTGAGCTGTGAATTTCACTGAAAAGGGTTGAGATGGCACCAGACATATTGTGAGCAATCCAAGGCTGTTGTGAAATACTTGCGATTAGTGAAGTAATCAGCTGGTATGGCCTTCTCCACTATCAGAAGGAGGACACATGCCGATTGGTGGAACAGCACCTCATATTTCGCTTGGGCAACTTACAACCCAGCGGTATGAATATTGATTTCTGAAATTTCAAGTAACCCTTGCATTCCTTCTCTCGCTGTCCCTCCTCCACCCTAGTCGTCCTGCTGGTTTACTATTCATATCATCTCATTATCACCTCCTTCACATTGTGTAAGAAAATAACTGCAGATGCTGGTACAAATCGAAGGTATTTATTCACAAAATGCTGGAGTAACTCAGCAGGTCAGGCAGCATCTCAGGAGAGAAGGAATGGGCGACGTTTCGGCTTTTTGGCTATCGGTGCTGGCTCTGATCTGTTCCGTACCTTTTCATACCTCTAGTTTCCCTCTCCCTGACTCTCAGTCTGAAGAAGGGTCTCGACCTGAAATGTTACCTATTCCTTTTCTCCAGAGATGCTGCCTGACCTGCTGATTTACTCCAGCATTTTATGTCTGTCTCGGATGAATTCACTCTCTAACCTAGAAAACAGCTTGTTAACAGATAAAATCATAAATTAATTGTCTTTCAGAATTTATGTATAACTTATATGTTTATGTGTTGCCTATGTGCCTGTAATGTTGCTACAAGCGAGATTTTCATTATATCTGTACCTTGGCGGGATGGCGGGACTGTCGCATGTTGAAAGGCTGGAGCGATTGGGCTTGTATACACTGGAATTTAGAAGGATGAGGGGGGATCTTATTGAAACATATAAGATAATTAGGGGATTGGACACATTAGAGGCAGGAAACATGTTCCCAATGTTGGGGGAGTCCAGAACAAGGGGCCACAGTTTAAGAATAAGGGGTTGGCCATTTAGAACGGAGATGAGGAAGAACTTTTTCAGTCAGAGAGTGGTGAAGGTGTGGAATTCTCTGCCTCAGAAGGCAGTGGAGGCCAGTTCGTTGGATGCTTTCAAGAGAGAGCTGGATAGAGCTCTTAAGGATAGCGGAGTGAGGGGGTATGGGGAGAAGGCAGGAACGGGGTACTGATTGAGAGTGATCAGCCATGATCGCATTGAATGGCGGTGCTGGCTCGAAGGGCTGAATGGCCTACTCCTGCACCTATTGTCTATTGTCTATTGTCTATTGCCATTCTTGTGCATATGACAATAAACTTGATTTGACATTGATAAACCTGTGGAGAACTGACAGAATGCAGCACAGCCAAGGTACCACCTTCCAGATAAGTTATTTATTATTTGGTGTAAATAAAGAAGATCCCATGGCATCATTTTAAAAGCATTCAAGCCATCTTCTTTGTCATAACCTTTCACCATGAAAAGAGTGTTATTTATGGTGTTTTGATGTACTAAGCATTATTTGGCCTGACAATATCCAAACGTAGGTCTTGATTTATATAAAATGGAGGTATATAAAATCACGAGCGCCTCGTTGAGGTAAACAGGATAGATTTATTTCTCTTTGGGGTAAATTTATAAAAGAGACATAGATTAGGATGACGCAGAGGTGATAAACAGAAGTATTTTCCTCGGGAGTCATACCAGAGCCATAGAGAAGTAGTAGAACACATAATGCTGCAGAAAGTCGGCGGGTCAGGCAGCATTTCTGCAGGGAATGGACAGGCAATGTTTTGGATTGGGAGACCCTTCTTCAGACTCAGTAACTCTTGTTATTGCTATCAAAGCCACTGATAAGGGAGCCTGGTGGGCTGACCTCTACTGTGCTGAGGCCAGGCACCAACTCTCAAACCTCTTCTTGACCATAAAGAGTCTGAAGAATGGTCCCGACCCAAAACGTTGCTTGTTCATTGCTTCCAAAGATGCAACCTGACCTGATGAGTTACTCCAGCGTTTGGTGTTCTACGCAAGATGCCAGCATCTACACTTCCTTGTGTCAGCATAGGGAAGCAATATTTGGGCTTCGAAACCCACTTATAAACTAATGAAATGGGAAAGGAACTAGGTATTGTATCATACTGGAAAATGTCATGATTGTTGAAGTTTGTATAATGTAATTATCTCCAGAATGATTCTTTCGAAGAGATCCCCCTCCCCTCCCCCCCTCACCATCAACAACACCATAGTCACATCTGTGGAGTCATTTAAGTTCCTTGGAACCATCATCTCCAGGGACCTTAAATGGGAGGCCACCATCGACTCCACAGTCAAAAAGGCCCAACAGAGGATGTACTTCCTGCGGCAACTGAAGAAACACAATCTGCCACAGGCAATGATGGTCCAATTCTATACTGCTATCATTGAGTCCGTCCTCACCTTCTCCATCATGGTCTGGTTTGGCTCAGCCACCAAGCACGACATCCGGAGGCTGCAACGGATCGTTCGCACAGTTGAGAAGGTTGTTGGCTGCAACCTTCCCCCCATTGACGATCTGTACACTGCAAGGGCCAGGAAGCGAATGGGCAAGATCATCTCTGACCCCTCTCACAAACTCTTCGAAGCGACTCCGGACTGTCGAAGCAGCCACAGCCAGACATAAAAACAGCTTTTTTTCCACAAGTGATAGTTCTACTCAATAACCAAAGTCTGTAGTCTCTTTTTTGCCCTGGTTTATTTTCACCCACATGTTTAGACCGTAATGTTGTATCCTTATTGTTTTGATGTGGTTATGCTTTATTCTTAATTGTTAACTGTATGTTTGTGTTGTCATTTGTGAGCGGAGCACCAAGGCACATTCCTTGTATATGCATACTTGGCCAATAAACTTATTCATTCATTCATTCATTCATTCAATATACTAGCAGTACTGAAGTGAGTCCTCAATTAAGACTCCTAACATCCATCATTGTGCAGAGATAAATGACACAGATATAACAGCTCCTGACAATACCGTAGATAACCATATAACCATATATAATACCGTAGATCTTGCCATTGCCTCAATTAGAAGGGTTGTTCAAGGAGCGCTGTCAGCAGTATTCACAAGGCACCCATTGAATTAGATTTTCAACAGCTAAGTTCTGGAAAAAGAACCCATATTACTTTAAGCACACTCTGCAGACCTTGGGAGTTGATTGAGTTCTTAATCTAGCTAGTTAGGTCTACTGATGTCAACACAGTTTCTCTGTAAATAGACACTAATGCAACACAGTGTTCTTGGTGGAAAAATGTGAACTGTGCGTGGAAGATCCTGGACCAATTTCCCAATTGGCAGGATTACAGCTGGAAATAATGACGAGTAGAATATAACCTGAGTTAAATTGTTTCTCATTGGTGATTTGTGCTCGAAGAGAGGAAGTAATTGATCCATTTTCTCAACTATGGTGCCCTTAAATACAGCATAATAGCGTTGCACAACACCAGAGCATTGAATCTCTTCACTTTAATTGAAATAAACAGATTGATTTTCTTACTTTTATATCTGTGTTTCTGTCTTGTATTATTTCACAATAAAGTCATTTAGATGTGAGGAAATAATCCACTTTTGCCTTGGATAAGGTTTAGTGATTTCATGGTGTAAGGGCATTGACTGTATCATCGGGGACTACAGATTTTATTCTGTGATTTTGAGCTTCTCTCTTTTCAATTCATCAAGAGTGGAAGGCGCTTTGAAGAATAATGTGTTTGGTGGGATGTTGTGCAATCAAAGTGATGCTATATTATGGATCCTTTCATGATGTCACATGCAATGGCCGCATGTCATGTGCTTGTTTGTTTATATGGTTGTTTTGTTTCACTACAACTGTATCCTCAGGCAATAACTGCATCTAAATTACATGTGTTTCTGCATTACCTTCATGATGCTTTTCTTGTCTTTGTCACGGTCATGTAGATGTTGATCAACTATCGGGGGGAGTATCACTGAAACACATGCTCACAGAAACGAAGGTTGCTGGCAGCATTCCTGTTGTCAAATGCAATGTTGTTCTGTAAAAAGCGATAAAGTTCTTGCTTCCATAATTTGCCTTCGGCATGAGCTGTACAGATGACTTTCTTTAGTGTTCTCAAAATCTCTCCCCTTCATCATTGGCACGTGGCCAGCAAGATATGACCTTGCGATGAGTGAAACCTTGTGTAGGTTGCAAACTTGTGAGAGACATTGCTATTGAATACAGTATGCTATCTATCCTCAGCTTCTGCAGAACAACAAGCAACACAAGGACGTGATGAATCTTTGGAATGAAAACTTTCATGAATATATCACTGACAATTTCCACATCAGGGAATCTGCCGTAGGCATCACAATTACATGCAAATGATCATCAGAATGCAAAACTGCAAAATTAATGACCATGTTAACACAGGGCCCCCATTGGGTTACTCTGATGCTTTTATCATTTCTTCCCGTTTGGCATTGTGTTTTTTGACCTGCTAAACATTTGTTGATTTGTTCCGGGAAGTGTACCTTTTCTCTTACGAGGTGTTTAGTTCTCTTGACACCTTGAGGGGCTGCATGAGCAACATCTATATCAGCAACATAGTGGGTTTGAGAGGAAAATGTGATGTGGGGAGGATTTCATCAAGAGCTTTATGCAAATCTTACCGTGTATCTGTACAATCATCAGGATGCAATTTCAAGTTGCGTTTCCACTGATAAATAAGTTGACACAAAGTTTACACGGTTACGTATTCCACACAGCTGACAATATTTTCCATTAGCAGGAGTTTTTCTTTTCTGTGTATTGCTGCCACCATAATAATTGCAGTGTTTGAGTTCTGCTTATTCTGCTGCAGCTGGGGCTTGTTCTTAGAGAGACATTTAAACAAAAGATTTTGTCATGATGTTTATTGTCTTGTACAATTTTTTTTTAGTTTAGTTTAGTTTCGTTTTGAGATACAGCACGGAAACAGGCCCTTCGGCCCACTGGGTCTGTGCTGACCAGCGATCCCCGCACATTAACACTATCCTACACACTAGGGGCAATTTTTACATTTACCAAGCCAATTTACCTACATATCTTTACGTCTTTGGAGTGTGGGAGGAAACTGAAGATCTTGGATTAAACCCATGCAGGTCACAAGGAGAACGTACAAACTCCGTACAGACAGCAGCCTTAGTTGGGATCGAACCCGGGTCTCCGGCGCTGCAAACGCTGTAAGGCAGGAACTCTACCACTGCGCCACCGTGCCGCCCACAATTCTATTCATAGCCACACCTTTTGGTTTTCTGCATCATCTACTCTAAAAGTGACAATGAATTTGTTAACTCGGGTATCTCAAAGGAGTTCTGGCAAAGTTGCTTTGAAATATATCTTTTAATAATCCCTGACTTCAGCTCTCACTCAAGATCAGAAAATTCTCATTTTATAGCAAGTTGTCTCAGACACATGAAATATTGATCAATTGTTTCTTTCGCTTCTTGTCTTGTGTAACGGAATACAACTGGCTTGTACATACCAAGTTGCTTTTGGCTAAATTATGTAGTCGACAGTTGGAGGTAATAATGCTTTATAAACATTCAGCAACCCTTCATCATCAAAGAATGACAAGCATTTAAAAATAAATCTTTCTCTTGCCACAGATACTGTCATGTCCTGCTAAGCTCAGAATTATCCATAAGTTTAAACATTTGGGATGTTTAGAAGGGAATTATAAAATATAGCAGAACAATGATATAATGATATAATATAACATCATCAATATATTAACAAGCTCCCTCGAAGGTGATTGGTAATGTTGCGATCTAGACCTTGACCATCAATATTAAATGGCCAGCTGAATGTTGTGGTTACAATAGCTGGTCAAAGGGTGATTATCCTGCAGCAATTTTCTCCAAAGCTTTTCCAACTTTTACAAGGCACAAGTCAGGAATGTGACCTTAAACAACACTGAAGTCCAATCGTTCAAGAAACAGGCTCTGCACTATTTTCTCAAAGACAATATAGCATTGCCAACATCACCTCACCCAATTAATCATTTAAATCAATGCATTCGTTAATTCTTCAAATACAGCCCAGGAAGAAAGTAGCTGACTAGGTTTCAACTTTTCTTCCTCTTCCTCAAGAAAGCACATCCATGGCACATCCGTGAACCAGAGCCATGGTGTTGTAAGGCAAACAATATTACCCAGTAGTAGCTGATGTCGGAATACAAGATATGTCATTGAGTAGCTATATCTTGGTTGGCCAATGTACTTTAAAGAAGGCTGGCATAATAGGTTACCATGGAATGAATGCATCGTATTTGCTGGCAACTAGTACTGGCCTGCTTGATGCACTGAACATATTTCCTCACCAGGAACACTTGGAAATGGAATCCCTTTTTGATTCCAGTACATAGCAGACTTGAAAGGGAATGCCCCCAAGGAAAAGTGTGTGCTGTCATTGGTAAACATTGAACCTTGACACCCTTTTCATACTACTTGCTTCTCCCTGGCAGGAGAAAATGAAGTGATCTCTCTTTGAACAGAATCCCAGAGTCCTTTTGTATGTCATTATGTATTGCAAGTTGCAAAATGTTGTTAATGTTCTCAGATTTAGTCTAAAACGACTCATGCATAGTCGTGGCAGCCTTCATAGTCACTAACATTCAAATTTTTCACAGCTCTGAGGTAAAAGGTGTGGCTGCAACAGTTATTAGATTTTAGCAATGTTCTCCTTACTGAATTTAGTGAATATGGCATGCTGTTGGATGTCCTTTCCCATCTGTTCTGTAACAGCTTCTCCCACAGTGTAGCCTTTGTTCATTGTCCCGATTAGCCTCAATCCTGGGAACAAGGCTGACTGGTGAAGCCATCTCCAGAACAAAAATCTAAATGGAAATACTACAAACACTCAACAGACCAGACAGCATCTGTAGAAAGTGAAAGAGATGCCATTTCTTCATCTTGAAACATGAACTATTTCTCTTTGCTCAGATGCTGCCGGACTTGCTGACTATGTTCAACATTTCCTGTTTTTATTTCCAGCAACTGTTTTGGGTTTTTTTGCATTCCCAGCACAACTGGTTTGTGCAGAAGCCTCAAAATCAGCAAATGTATTTCAGCACCTGTCATGTCACTCCGAGCAGAATTTTGCAATTTTTAAATAACTGGAAAAGCAACAATATGGGCTATATTTGCAACAGTAGGCATGACATTAGTAACCAACCTGTAATTATTTGATAGGGGGAGGTCAGGGGGGATGGTGAACACACGGCAAGTGTGGGGGTTGGGGTCGGATGAAGGCAGGCGAGCAGATGGAGACCGAGGCGATGTCTGGTGGGGGGGGGGGGGGGGGGGGTGGTTGATTTTCGGAGAGGAGGAGGGGGGCATGAGGACCATTGTATGGGTGGGGAGTCGCTGGGGCCACCTGGCTAAAGGGGGAAGGGGAAGACCCAGTGGAACCCCAACTGAGGTTCCCTGTAGGAGGGGAACAGTCGGACCATGTAATTATTTGATGATACCTTCAAATAAAAAAAGAAGGTGCTCCGCTGTTTAGCACATCAGAAGAGAGTGTTTGCTACACATCACTGATCGCTAAAATGGCTGCTGGCATCAGATTGGTAATTTAAAAAAACTCTCAGTGTGCAAGCTTCCAATGATGTTGGAAGCATCATGCACTTCAGCAAAATGGGTGGGTGCTTTGCATTAGGGCTGGGTGCAAACATTACCTTGGAACACTTGTCCATACATTAGAGGAGCAGAATTAGGCCATTTGTCCTATCAATTCTACAGCGCCATTCAATCATGGCTGATTTAATTTTCCCTCTCAACCCATTCTTCTGCCTTTTTCCCATAACCCCTTACACTTGGAAATCTACCCATCTCTATTTCACGCCCAGCAACTCACACCCCATTGTGACATTGATACCCAAGGCGATCCGTTTGGAGATATTGCCGGGAGATGAGGTTTCATCTCATGATCTAAAAATCCAGTGGCCAACCAAACAGCTTTTAGTCCCACCTGCAATTGTTCAAATAAAATTAAAATAAAACACACAATTCCTTTTAATGCTCCTATGATAGCAGTGTTAGAAAGATTAATTTTCAATTTGCAGAAGCTCCAGGACAATCTGCAGGTGGTGACAATCTGACATATATGATAGTATGGCGAGTCCGAAAACTTGTTGGTTGTAGAAGAAGTTTATTGCAGCCGCAATATTCGAATACAAAGTTAAACAACAAGGTAAAGGACAACCATCAAAAACTTACTGTCTTCAAAAGCGCACATGACAACGCTGGCCAATCAGCGATGTCGCTCTCTGGACCAATCCCTACGGTCGCGCTCACACGTGACCTTGCTGGCCAATCTGAGGGTTCGACGACCCGGACCATTCTCTATGGTCGCTACATGACCCCCCCCAGAGCCCGAGGTACGGAACCTAGCAGGGAGCCGGATTTCGCGACCATAACGAGTACGGAGAGGGGCAGCCTGAACCACAGGAGCCGGGGGTTCCGGACTTGGAGGAACTGCCGGAACGGGGGGTCCTGGAGGAACTGCCGGAATGGGGGGTCCTGGACTGAGCGGAACTGACGGAGGTCGGCCTCTCCTAGGGGTTTGGCCGACCAGGACTGGTTGATCCGGATCCAAGTGTGCAGGTTTGAGCCGGGACACCGAGACGAGCTCACTCCTGCCGCACATGTCTAAGGTGAAGGTAGCCGTTCCCTTACGCAAAACCCGGAACGGCCCTTGATAGACCCTCTGTAACGGGGCACGATGGGAATCTTTTCGCAGAAACACAAACTCACAGTCCTTCAGGGAAGGCGGTTCATGTACCATGGGACACCCATGACGTGAAGTCGGAACTGGAGCCAGGGAACCCACCCGTGCCCGGAGAGATGCTAAGACTGATGGGACTGGAGGCAGCTGGTCTGAGGGGTCCAGAAACAAATCTCCGGGTACTCGAAGTGTCGAGCCATATACTAGCTCCGCGGACGACGCACCGAGATCTTGCTTAGGAGCAGTCCGGATGCCCAGAAGAACCCAGGGGAGTTGGTCTACCCAGTCCGGGCCGTCAAGCCTTGCACTGAGGGACGCCTTAAGTTGACGGTGGAACCTTTCTACAAGTCCATTTGCCTGGGGGTGATATGCAGTAGTGGGTTGTAACTTGGAACCGTACAGTTCTGCGAGCGCGGCCCAGAGGGACGAAGTGAACTGCGGTCCCCTGTCAGTGGTAATAACTGCCGGGACCCCGAAACGAGCTACCCAAAGGAGGGCCAAAGTCCTGGCACAGGAGGCTGACGAAATATCAGACAATGGAAAAGCCTCTGGCCACCGGGTGAACCGATCCACCAACGTGAGGAGGTGGGTGTAGCCCCGGGAGGAAGGCAAAGGCCCGACCAAATCCACGTGGATGTGGAAAAAACGGACTGCTGGGACCTCGAACTCCTGTACGGGGGGCTAGACATGGCGCTGGACTTTAGCGGTCTGACAAGGAACGCAGGAACGCGCCCAACCCGCTACCTGTTTCCGTAGGCCATGCCAGACAAACCGAGCTGCTACTAAAGCAGAGGTTGAGCGGATGGACGGGTGCGCCAGCCCATGAATGGCATCAAAAACCCGGCGTTGAAGGGAGGGCGGTACTACCGGCCTGGGACGGGGAAGGGAAACATCACACCAGACTTTTGTGCCTTCCGACCCGCAGGCTACCTGAGCCAACTTCAATCCCGAAGTGGTGGACTGGTATGCCGAGGCGGTATCCGCTAGAAGCTGTGCCTCCGCAAGCTCCTGGGGATCCACCTCGCAGTCCACCGCCGAAATAGGGGAAAAAGCAGGTCTAGACAGGGCGTCAGCAACGGCATTAAGCTTACCCGCGACATGACGGACATCGGTGGTAAATTCGGAGATAGCAGTCAGGTGCCGCTGCTGGCGGGCCGACCATGGGTCAGACAATTTGAAAAATGCAAATGTTAATGGTTTGTGGTCCGTAAAGGCCACAAATGGGCGGCCCTCAAGGAAGTACCTGAAATGACGAACAGCTAAATAGAGGGCCAGAAGCTCTCGGTCAAATGCGCTATACTTCAGCTCAGCCGAATTTAGTTGCCGGCTGAAAAACGCCAAGGGCTGCCAACGGCCACCGACCTGCTGCTCCAAGACCCCGCCCACCGCCACGTCAGAGGCGTCAACCGTCAGGGCCGTGGAGGCGGAGGGGCTCGGGTGGACCAACATGGTGGCGTCTGCTAATGCTGCCTTAGCTGCTGTAAAAGCCGACTCTGCGGCCGGGGACCATATCAACTCTACCGGTTTTCCCGCAAGGCACTGGAAGAGCGGGCGCATGACCCGCGCAGCTGCCGGAACGAACCTATGGTAGAAATTAACCATGCCTACGAACTCCTGTAGTCCTTTTACTGTGGTGGGCCTGGGAAATGCCCGGATAGCCTCCACCTTCTCGGGCAAAGGGGAGGCGCCGGCAGGGGTAATTCTGTGCCCTAAAAAATCAAGAGAAGGGAGGCCGAATTGACACTTGGAGGGTTGGATAATGAGCCCGTGGTCTTGGAGCCGCTGGAACACAGTCCGCAAGTGGACCTGGTGTTCCTGCACTGAGGGGCTGGCGACCAGGATGTCGTCTAAATAAATAAACAAAAAGGGTAAACCCCGACCCACACGGTCCATCAGTCGTTGGAAAGCCTGTGCCGCGTTCTTTAAACCGAAAGGCGTACGTAACCATTCAAACAACCTGAACGGAGTAATTGTGGCAGTTTTCTGTATGTCCTCCGGACGCACCGGAATCTGGTGGTATCCTCGCACCAAATCGATTTTGGAGAACACCACCGCTCCTTCCAGCCCAGACGAAAAGTCCTGTAGGTGCGGTATGGGGTAGCGATCAGCCGTGGTGACAGCATTGAGACGCCGATAATCGCCACATGGTCTCCACCCCCCAGATGCCTTGGAGACCATATGTAATGGCGAGGCCCACGGGCTGTCGGACTGACGGACAATGCCCATTTCCTCCATCTTCCTAAATTCCGCCCGTGCCACCACCAGTTTGTCTGGCGGTAGTCTCCTGGCCCGAGCGAAAACGGGAGGGCCCTCGGTGCGGATGTGATGGACCACGCCGTGCTTGGCCAAAGGCGTGTCAAAACATTGGATGAGCAGCTCTGGAAACTCCGCCAGGATCTCAGCATATGAGTCAGGGGCCGCGACGACGGCCTGGACAGTAGGGCTGGGCGGGGAGGCGATTGTCGGAGCGACGGGCTCCTCGCTGGCGGAGGGTCGGAGGTCGTTACCGCGGACATCAGGGACCAGTGAAAAAGCCCAGAGAAAATCTGCGCCTAGGATCGCTTGTCTGACGTCTGCTATGATGAATGGCCATTCGTACGTGCGGAGGCCTAACACAAGGGACATCTTCCGTATACCGAAAGTGCGAATGGGGCTGCCATTAACCGCGATGAGGGTGGGACCTGTCTTACCCGTTCTGGTTTCGAGGTCGGTCGGCGGCACTATACTGACGATGGCTCCCGTGTCTACCAAAAATTCTGTGTCCGTGAATCGATCGTGGACGTAGAGGCGTCGGTTCTGGCCAATCGCAACTGCCCCTATGTACGATCGGCCGAGGCATTTCCCGCGAAGGTACAAGGTGAGCGGCAGTTGCGGGATTCTCTACCCCATCGTAGGTGATAATAGCACCAGCCGCGCTTGTGCGGATCTTTTTGGCGGGCTTTCGGAGAACTGGCGGGAGACGCGGCGCCATCTTGATTTCGCTGTGGCGTGGTCACTGATGTCGAGACCTTGTTGATCGAACCGCTTGCCTTGTTTTTAGCCTCGTACTTGCTTTCCGCAGGCGGATTAACGATGAACCGCATCACGCGTGTGGTCGTCTCCGGTGATAGAGCGCTGACGAGGTAGTAATACTTCGTCGAGTCGGCCGATATGTTCTTTATATGAAATTGGGCTTCGGTGTGGACAAACCAAGATTGCGGTGAATGTGTCCAAAACAACGGAAGGTGAACGCTTACCGCGCTTAACTCCGGTGTGCCAGGTGCGGCAATCAACAACGGGGCGTCGTGTTCCTGCATAGTCGGTGATCGTCCAGATCACGTCGGGGTCACCAATATGGCGAGTCCGAAAACTTGTTGGTTGTAGAAGAAGTTTATTGTAGCCGCAATATTCGAATACAAAGTTAAACAACAAGGTAAAGGACAACCATCAAAAACTTACTGTCTTCTTCGAAGACTTCGCCGAACTGAACATTTCGGGCGCCAAAAGCGCACATGACAACGCTGGCCAATCAGCGATGTCGCTCTCTGGACCAATCCCTACGGTCGCGCTCACACGTGACCTTGCTGGCCAATCTGAGGGTTCGACGACCCGGACCATTCTCTATGGTCGCTACAATAGAAAGGCTTTCAGGTGTGGAGCAATGTCTTGCCACCAGCATTCACTCCTTACTTTCATCTGGAAATAGGCAGTCATGGTAACCCTGAACCGCTTTGCAAAATAGTTCATGACTCATAAAGAAGATTAAATGATTATGTAGGTTGTGATGTAACACAGATCTACATAATCCAAGAATAAAATACTGTATTTGTTAGAAATTCAGAATAAAACAGAGAACAAGAAATAAAGTTTCAACTCAAGATCCTTTCATCAGAGCTGGTAAGATGACATAAACCTTTTAATATGCTCTCAGAAAGAAAGACTTTGCATTTATTTAGCTACTTTCAAAACATAAAGACACCTCAAAGTATGTTAGTCACTTTTGTGATGTAGAAAATGTGACAGGCTAGTTTTGCACGGCATGGTTACACAAGTAAGGCAACAACTGAATAAGACAGACACAAAATGCTGGAGTAACTCAGCGGGACAGGCAGCATCTCTGGAGAGAAGGAATGGGTGACGTTTCGTATCGAGATCCTTCTTCAGACTGATGTCAGGGGAGTGGGCGGTACAGAGATAAAATGTAGTCGGAGACAGTAAGACTGGTTGGAGAACTGGGAAGGGGAGGGATGGAGAGAGAGGGAAAGCAAGGGTTACGTGAAGGGCTATCTCCAGAGATGCTGCCTGTCCCGCTGAGTTACTCCAGCATTTTGTGTCTACCTTCGATTTAAACCAGCATCAGCAGTTCTTTCCTACACAATGACTGAATAATGTGCATCAAATATCATTTATCATTCTATAAATGTGGGCATTGCATTCCATGATTGACAGCAAAATACAGTTGAAGAATTTCCCCAGGTTTTTTGGGTTCAGGCGGACGGTGGAAGGTGCCTGTACCTGACCAGATGCGTTGGACAGCAAAATGACAAGAATTAGTGGATAGGGTGATCAGTAATCAGGAATGACATTGAAGAGAGCAAGCAACAGCACTCACCACGGCCTAATTGTGGGAGGGAGTGTGCAGCCCGAAGCTGGATGAGTGGCTAGGATGCGGTTGGGTATGGATGAAGAGCAGGGAAATCGAGGGAAAGGAAGCAGGAAAAAAGAAGAAGGGCAGGAAAGGTTGAGTAAAGAGGGAAGGAGCTGAGTAGGAAGTGGACTGAGAAAGGGGGAAGACGAGTAGGGAAATAGGAGAGGAACAGAACAGGGATGTCATACAGCCATTAAAGTTTACCTGGCCCCACCTTTTCTGACATTACAACCAGTGATAAGGACACTGAGAGAGGAATAGGAGCAGTGGAGGGATCTTGGTGGAGAAGAGAACAAGGGAGGGAGCTGGGGAAGATGTTCTGATTAAGACCAACTGCTCTTGTGCCTTTAGGTGTTTACAATATGAATGTGTATGTGTGCACATGTGCACTTGCGGTGGTCCCTCCAATGAGCATATGTGTGTGTGTTAAATTTGCAAAGTACAGCATTGCCTTGGACCTCCTTACCACTGGACAATGACCTTGTTCTGCCAAGTCCTTGCAAAGCTTGGTGTGCAATCAGCACTTTACAATAAAATAATTCACACACAAACATCCTCCACTCTGCACACGTGGAGTGAAGTCTGCCGGGAAGGAGAGAACATACATTAAAAGGAATGATAGTCCCTAAGACGGCTGAGGTCTGTGTTTGGACAGTTTTTGTTTATGAGCCCAGCTGTCCTAATGAAGTCAGTGTGAATTGTTGAAATTTTGACTTCTGCAAAATCCAGTCTAACAGGTTTACTCGGGATCAATAGTTTCCGTATTAGCCTCAGAGAAAGGTTTTGCATTTCAAAACTGAGTGGATATTTATCAGACAGGGTGTGGTTTTATTGGCTTCTTTGTCACTTGTGAACACTGTTAAAAGCAAGTTTGGGAGTTTAGGAGCAGCACTTGGGGAATGGAAAGCATCCGCTTAGTTTAATTTAGTTTATTATTCTCACATGTACCGAGGTACAGTGAAAACCTCTTTTGTTGCATGCTATCATCGAAGGCAAACCTCACTAACACACATTTACTGTAAATCTATTTCTGACAAACGGAGAATGCAGAGGGAAATATTGAGATACCGAGCTGTATTTCACACTGGTGGACTTTTATTGAGGTACTTTTGAAGTGTGGTTACTGTTGTAATGTCATAAAAGGTGTGGCCAGGTAGACTTCAATCTTTGTGTACAATCCCCATTCTGAAAGCGTTATCAAACACATCTACACTCTGCAGCATCCTCCACCTGATGATTTTGAGGCTTTTGCCTTATTTATATCCACTGTGTGAACTGAGGGTACATCAATAATACTCCTCAAATTGAATACTGGAAATCCAATCAAAGCTTCCGCTCGAGATATTGGTGGAAATTGAATTAGGTCTGAATTGTGGTTGCTAAGGGAAGGGGCCCAGGGTAACAGTGGCTCAGATTATGTTTAGGAAAGAACTGCAGATGCTGGTTTAAATCAAAGGTAGACGCAAAACGCTGGAGTGAAGAAGGGTCTCAACCCAAAATGTCACCCATTCCTTCTCTCCAGAGATGCTGCCTGTCCCGCTGAGTTACTCCAGCATTTTGTGTCTACTCAGATTATGTTTGTGGCCATTGGACAGCCATTGTAAGAACCAAGTACAAGGTGTAGATGCAGAAGACATTTGGCCCCTCACACCAATTCTGCCATGCAATAACATGATGGCTAATCCTTTACCTCAATGCCACTGTCTTGAACTAACCCCGTACCTGTTCTTTCCTCTAATATCTACAAATATTTTTTTTCTTGAGTATATTCAACAACTGAACCTCTATGTCCCTCTTGGGTAGAGAAATCCAAAGAACAAACTTATTCTCATTTTCGTCTTGAAAGGCCCGACCCTCATTTGGACTAAGATTTCTTGTTGGAAATACCTGAGCAGGGGAAACATCATTCCTGCATCTGACCTGTATGTATGTTTCAGTGAGATCAAGGCTCTATATCCTAGAGAGCATTGTCTTCATTGAATAATCCTTACTCCCTCCATCCTTCCTTAAGTACGGAGACAAGACCTGTCTATCATTTTCCGATCTTCCTTTTCCTCCCACACTCCAAAGAAATGCAGGTTTGTAGGTTAATTGACGATATAAATGTAAAATTGCCTGCAGTATGTGAAGGTCAGTGTTAATGTGCATGGATGGCTAGTCGGCGTGGACTCGGTGGACCAAAGGGCCTGTTTCCAATCTCTAAAACTAAAATAAAGCTCTACAGGGCAGTTCCCTTTTATTACCCATTGCTTTGTCTGATGTAAGCCCAGAGCAGGATCTGTTCTAAAATACTTTGCATTTACAGTCTTGGTTTCCAATTAAAAAGGATGTGAATTTCTACAACTGTTCATCTTGTTTAAAAGTTAGATACTGGTTTTGGGATAGGATTCCCAACTCTGAATTGTTCTGGAGGGTTTCAAGAGATTGGGAATTAATCTCCTGGATATTACTGCAAGCATCCCAGAAAGAAAGATCAGTGTGTAATAGCGGATGTTGTTTTTTTTCATGATTTACATTTATGTAAAATGTTGCATTTATGAAAATTAGGTGATTGGAGGCACAATTTCAGATGATGCAACCCTGAATCCACTGTGGCATTGGACTATATTTTTTAAAAAATCAAGTCCATTTTATCAATTCATAAAGATTCATTGGCATCAAATCCCTGCTTTAGGTAACATGCACAGTCTAAAATATGTTTCAAGGTTTTGTCCAGCAAAGATTCATTTCTGCCAATGCTGTCTGGGATAGGTGCATCTCCAACGATGGGTCTTTGACCTAAAATGTTAACCTTGTTTCACTTCACACAGGCGTGGCCTCACCTGCTGAGTATGTCCAGCACTTTGTTTTTATTATGGTAGTTTTTATTATGGAAATTATTTTAAAGAAATTTTAAAAATTTAATGAATTAAATTTCCCAGTTGCCATGGAGGGTTGCCATGACCATATCTCTGACAGTCAGTCTTATCTCTGGATTACTGTTCTGGTCATTTAAAAGCTAGTCCACCATTCCTTTACTTTTGTCTTTTTGTTGCTCTCTCTGTGAGTTTAGAATGTGCAGTGTTTGGTATGTTTCCATTACACACTGACCACACTTTTAAACAAAGACTCAATAGCAAAACTCCAGAGATGTGGTTAGTTTGAAATAATAAAATAAAATTCTCAAAATAAGTCAGGCTGACACTTATGGAGAGATAAACAGAAATAGTATTGCAGGTCAATGACCTTTCAATAGACTTCTTTGGGAGGTCATTGATCTGAAATATTAACTTTGATTTTCTGAATAGGCACTTCACTGTAAATTTCGGAACCTCCTACGTTAGTAAAATTGTTCCTTTTTTCCAATTCCACTCTGAAGATTTGAATACTTGATGTATGCTGTAAGTGCAGAGTGGAACTGAGGGAGTGCCACAATCTTCAAGATGCCATGGTTTGGATGAGACTAGACTGTGAGGCCTTTCATCCTTGTCAGATAAATGTAGAAGAGACCATAATTTGAAGAATAGTTCTCCACAGTGTTCTGCCCAATAATTGCCAGTGATAGCAAACAATTAAACAGCCCACAAAGGGTGGAGATTCCAAGACTATGCCCATCCTCGATGATACATTAAGGTCAAAGACATGGAACTTGCAATTATCTTCCATCAGAAATGTCAACTGATGATTCATCTCTTTTGATTTACCTTTTTAAGGGGTGAGGACATCACAGGCAAGGGCAAGATTAACTGATCACCCCAGAACTCAGTGACTTCCACGAGATCATCCAGGTCAGCTGAGGCAAGGATGGCAGTGTTGCTTCCCTGAAGGAAAAATATCAATGACCATGTAACAATCCTGCTGTTTCACAACAACTTTTTAGTTTCAGATTTGGTTGAATATAAATTCCTGAGCTGCCATGTGAGGTTCAAACAGATGCCTCAAATTGTGTGGTCTAAGCATCTGCTTGGTTGTCCAATACTGTAACTTAGAAATTACATCAGCATACTCATCGCAGCATACCTTGCAGTCCTCACCAACATAGACACCTGTCCTTGATTAGTTTGATTAATTCCATATCACATAAAGAAAAAGTTGAGGAACTGGATATGGCATGGGTTATGGGACCAAAGTCCTGGCTATAATACTGAAGACATCAGCTCCAAATTCAGTCACAATTCCAGCTAAGCTGTGCCAATACAGCTGTGACATTGGCATCTACCCAACAATGTGCAAACTTCTTCAATTATGTCCTGTTAACAAATCCAATCTGTCTAATTTACTGCCCAGTCTGCTCTCAATCATCGACAAAGTGATGGAAAGTATCATTGACAGTGCCATTAAGCAGCACTTACAATAATTCTTCAATTTACATTCAATTTACAAATGTTGTTATGTTATTGACTCTCAAGGATATGTGCCTTCAATTTACACAGCCATTTTTATCACGATCTCTCTGCACACTGGAACTTATCAAATTTTTCACACCCGTTCCATTATTGGACTTTAGTATTTTTTGTATTACTTTGAATTGCACTACAATCTTTGCACCATTTTTGCAGTTTTGCATTCATTGTATTTTTTTTGTTGTCTCCATCATTGCCACGTATGCTGTTTACTCTATCAGCCTTGTGCAAAGAAGACATTTCACTGCACCCTGATGTATATGACAATAAAAATGATCTGAATCTGAATACCTTGTATCAAAATTCCCATTGTGCTTCTACCAGTATTTTTGATTTATAAAATTTCATTAATGAAAAGATTTTCCTGGAATTCATCTGGTGTATTTAGTTAAGTTTAGTTTAGAGATACAGTGCGGAAACAGGCCCTTTCGGCCCACCGGGTCTGCGCCGACCGGCGATCCCCGCACATTAACACTATCCTATACCCACTGGGGACAAGTTTTACATTTACCAAGCCAATTAACCTACAAATCTGTACGTCTTTGGAGTGTGGGAGGAAACCGAAGATCTGGGAGAAAACCCACGCAGGTCACGGGGAGAATGTAGAAACTCCGTACAGACAGCGCCCGTAGTCGGGATCGAACCCGGGTCTCCAGCGCTGCATTCGCTGTAAGGCAGCAACTCTACCGCTGCACCACCGTGTCGCCCAAATATTCATCAAAACCTGTCCACTAATGTTCAGCTTGATTTTACCTGGACCACTTGGCTTGAGTCTTCTTTACACCATTGGTCCTAACATATACCAAAGCACTAAACTTCGGAGATAAAGTAGGCGGATGCTTCTAACAACAAAGTAATATTTAACCTAGTGCAACATCAGGAGCCATAACAAAACTATATTTAATAGGCATCAATAGGCAACTTCATTACTCAGAATCATGTCTTGCGTACATCTGGAGCGTCACTGGGCAGAATCTTAGGATTGACCATCTTTGTGTGGACAAGATGACAAAGAGTTATCCTTTCTCTGGTTATCACCAGCTGCCTTAAATCAGATGGATCAAAGGTTGTTACGGTCAGCACACTGGGTTTCTCAGTGTTAGAGAAAAAAATATTCAATTCGTTAACAATCACTCCAGGAGCAAAACTTCACAAATACTTTAGCACCCCACAAACAAGACTGAAGAGAACAAAAATCATCTCATTTTAGCGGTGTTCCTTTCCTTCAGTAGGTAAGGTTCCAGTTCCTGGACGATGCTAATTTGATAAATCTTCATTTGACAATGCCACTAATCACTGGTTGGTTGTGAGTTGTTTTTTTGCGACTAAATGTTTATGGTCCATTGTTCTTGCCGATATACTTGTACACTATCTAACGCTCAAAAGCCAGGGGAATACATTGTTCTGCTGTTATCTGAAACTTTCCCTTGCGTTGATATCTTCGAACAGGTAGGTAAGTCAGTAAAAAATAGTTAATTTTAGTTTGAGAGCTACAGCATAGAAACAATAGACAATAGACAATAGACAATAGGTGCAGGAGTAGGCCATTCAGCCCTTCGAGCCAGCACCGCCATTCAATGCGATCATGGCTGATCACTCTCAATCAGTACCCCGTTCCTGCCTTCTCCCCATACCCCCTCACTCCGCTATCCTTAAGAGCTCTATCCAGCTCTCTCTTGAAAGCATCCAACGAACTGGCCTCCACTGCCTTCTGAGGCAGAGAATTCCACACCTTCACCACCCTCTGACTGAAAAAGTTCTTCCTCATCTCCGTTCTAAACAGGCCCTCCGAGTCCATGCCGACAAGCAATCACTAGTTCTATTCCACACATTAAGAGCAATTACCTACAAACATGCACATCTTTGGAATTTGGAAGGAAACCAGAGCATCAGTGGAAAACTCACTCGGTCACAGGGAGAAGGTACAAACTCTGAACTGGCAGCACCCTCAGTCAGGATGGAACCCGGGCCTCTGGTGCTGTGAGGCAGGAACTCTGTTGCTCCACCACTCTGCCGCCCCTCCCTTACAGTTAACCAAGTCTGTCAATTTATACTTCTCAACAGTAGAGACCACTCCCCCTTTCAACAGAGTTCACGATAAAAGATCCAGCTGATTTAAAATCATGGGCATCGCACTCTAACTGATCTGTTTTCATTGTAGTTCGCTCTGTGCCAGGAGACAAAGAGCTGCATTGGAGCAATGAATGCTTGTATGTCACTCTCATTCTTGTTTTCAAATTCATCCATGGCTTTACCCATCCCTATTTCCTTAATCCACTCCAGCAAGATAACCCTACAAGATATTTGCTCTGAGTGCATTCCCTATTTCAATTACTTCACCTGTGGTACAGGTTGCAGTTATATTCATTTGGGCGAGTCCTTCAGCTGTCAGGCCCAAAGCTATAGAGTTGCCTTTAATCCTCTCTCCTCTTTATCTTTTCACCCCCCTTAGGTACTCTTTATAATCTACAAACCTTTTGCTCTAATATCTTTTATGGCCTGGTTTGTGTTTGTTTGGTGACATCCTGTGAAACCTTTATCTTCATTGATTAAAGCTTCATTTAGTTCTCCTGGCTAGACTACAGTACCAAAACTCCACAATTCACGTTCCAGCAGGTTGCTTTTATATTCAACTGGGAAAGTTGTAAAGTCTTTGTGCTGTTCAACTAGTAGCAATTTTTAAAGATCTCCACTGTTTCCTAACTCTTTCTTCCAATTTCTTCTCATAACCAAAGTTCCTCTTCCTTGTTAATTTCCTATTAAACATATTTTTCTAAGGCCTTTGCATCCTTGTTGTGGTGTGAGACCCAGAAATGTCAACTCAGTGGCAAATAAGATGCCAAAGTAACCAAGAAGTTCAAAGAACTTCAGCCTGAGAGTGGATGGGTAAGTGATTGTTCAGACATTTCTGGGAACTCTAATGCTTATAGACTGTAAAGGACTTAAATTCAGTAATTATTGTCAAGCCTTTAACGAGATGATTGGTAACATGGGTAATATATATGGAAAATGCATAAAGTTCATGTCTGATTTTTTTGTAAACTGGCAGCTGCAGTTCCTGGCTTCTCTTTATAGGGACAATGCAGAAATTAGGAATATTTCTTTTTTTTAATTAATTCATGAGATGTTTATTGCTGACTGGCTAGTATGAGATAGTTGTCTCAAATTGTCCTCCAGATAATAGTGGCAAGCCTCCTTCTGAAAGCAAAGCAGCACTTTCTTGAATCTCATGCTGTTATGATGTAAGTTCCTGGATTTTGACTCAAGAGGTGAATTTCCAGTTCATTGTGAACTCAGAGAGAGTTAGATAAAGCTCTTAGGGCTAACGGAATCAAGGGATATGGGGAGAAAGCAGGAACGGGGTACTGATTTTGGATGATCAGCCATGATCATATTGAATGGCGGTGCTGGCTCGAAGGGTTGAATGGTCTACTCCTGCACCTATTTTCTATGTTTCTATGATTCCTGTGCCTTTTACTCTTGCACTCTAAATGCAATGACTCGTGGGTGGGGAGGAGCTGTTGAAGAAGCCTGTTGAGTTGAATTTTACAGATTAGACATTGCATCTATACCATATGGCAGGAATATGTAGGGTGTTGAATGGATGCCTTTCAAGTGCTTGGCCTTAGTCTGAATGACTGCAAATTTCTTGAGTATTGTTTGATCTCTACGTTTCAGGCATTTGGTGAAAAACGCATGTTACTGCTAATTTAGACCTTGGAATAAAAATGGGTGGAGAAGACTTGGAGAATAAGAAATTGAGCCAGTTGCCTTTGATGTGCCCTTGTGGCTGTTTTTTGCAGTTTCTTATGAAAAATTGAACCCCTGAATGATGATGATAGATGATTTAGCATGGGGAATGATGCAATATATAAAGGAAGATGGTTAGGCTCTCTGTTGTTGGAATTGGCCACTGTCCTGTACATGTAGCGCATGGAAGATATTTTCCAAGGATCAGCCTTTGCCTGTACATGCATATTTTCTTGCATGTAACTATTATTTGTGTCTTTATCGGAGCATTGGCAGGTTAGACATAGTAAATTACTTCTTCTCAAGGAATTGCCAATCAATGCATTCTACCCCAATGCACATGGAGTGTATTCCCAGGGTAAACCAAACCACAGAACATAAAATGGGGCATATCTGTTTTCTATTCATTTAAATTGTAAGTGGTCTGGAGAGTCTGGTCTTATTTTCAGTGCCCACACTGGAGTCAGAAGCCAAATGCAGAGGGGACAGTCTTGGACTCCAGGCTGCCACCCGTAGGAGTGGCATGGTACCTGCAATATAGAGGGCACCAGATGAAGGCATGTTGTAACCTAGTCCAGGGATCTGGGATAGACCATGAGGATCTCACTATGCATTTTCTTACACATCTCAATATGCTTGATCATCAGATGAACATTGAGGAAGTGAAACATCTTATTTTTGCATACATTTCAGATTGGAAATGGAGCCATCAAGGGAATTTGGGTGCTGCCAACCAAAATGTGGTACTGGGATGCCCACAGTGCCAGTGATCCCTTGCCTTTTATCCAAAGATAAATTTATCTCTCCTGGAGCTGGGAGCATCCATGTTCAGTGCAGTGGTGCTCCAATATAGCTCACATTACTAATATCCCCAGGGTTAGCCTGGAAAGAAGCCAAGGAAAATAAAATGAGAACTGTGATCACCTTCACGGTCAGAGGCAAAGCAATCTGTGCAAAATCAGCAGCTGCAGTTGGGACTGCATCATGCAGCATATTCTGAACCATATACAGTAACCTTACTGAACTGGAGTCACCATATGCAATTCTCCATCTCAGGTGCACCAGTAGAAAAGAAAATAATTCAACCCTGGGGACACATTGCAGGTAAGGCTCATGCTCAGAATCCTTTATTGTTCTCCTCGTCCCTACTCCAGCAGGTTGTTCTGGCTTGTGAACCCTCTTCTCATCCCTACCATGTTGGAGGCCCAAGACTTGTCATCAGTGCACTGGTTTGTGACAGAAAGTGAATTTGACGAACTGCAATACTTAAGTATAAAACCTCTCAACTGGAGTCGCAGCATTCACAGAAGAGATTAGGAATGATATCTCTTTAGGCAAATGTAGTGCAATTCTCCCCGACAAATTTAATTCCCATCAACAAACCTGCCAATTGTTGAGAATGCGTTCATATTGTACAGGTTAGAGAGGGCATTCAGGAAGAGATTCTTCCAGTTGCTGAAACTGCAATTCCCACGTGTGCTGGCTGGCTCATCATTGCAACCCTCGGCAGCATTGGCAACAAACACTACATGATGATAGGCACTATCAGTGGCATACATTTCATACTTCTGACGCAGTTCAGAACTAAAGTACGGCCCAATTTACCAGACATCATGAGTTGCATTAAAAGCGTGTTTGCTATTTATAAACAGAAATGGAAATAGATTGGCACCTGTAGTGTCAAAACAGATAGTGCTACAAGGCCTAAAGCTGTTGCCGACTTCTTCTGACAAGCCTATTATATTATTATTTCCAATGGTGTGTTTCCTTGTCTATATTTGTAGAGTTCATACATGTCTCACGAGATATTTGTGTTTATTGACAGGGTATACAGGGTAATTGTTATTTTAGTTTAGAGATACAACGCGGAAACAGCCGTTTAGACCCACCTTGTAGGAAAGAAGTGCAGATGCTGGTTTAAATCGAAGGTAGACACAAAATGCTGGTGTAACTCAGCAGGACAGGCAGCATCTCTGGAGAGAAGGAATGGGTGACGTTTCGGGTCGAGGCCCTTCTCTCCAGAGATGCTGCCTGTCCTGCTGAGTTACTCCAGCGTTTCGACCCACCGGGTCCGAGCCGACCAGCGATCCCCGTTATCCTAGGGACATTTTACAATTTTTAGCAAATCCAATTAACCAATAAACCTGTACGTCTTTGGAGTATGGGAGGAAACCGGAGCACCCGGAGAAAACCCACGCAGTCGCATGGAGAATGTACAAACTCCGTACAGACAGCACGGAGGACAGCAGGATCGAATCCTTGGTCTCTAGCGCTGTAAGGCAGCAACTCTGCCGCTGAGCCACCATGCTTTGCTATGGCGTGCTTCAGGAGAATGGGTTAACCAAAACATTACCCAAGTTCGTATATATTTTCAGCAAGAATTGGGAATATTTCTTTATTTTGATTAATTATGTTAAATTTGTTGGATGGTGACTCAGACTGTATCTTAAGCATTGGGCAGTTTGATTATGCTGTCGAGGGAAATAGGCTAATACGTTATCTTATCGGCTGTTCCATCAAGGCATATGTTTGGGAGGAACAAATATGGTATGAAATACTTATTTTAGCATTCGGGTATGTGCTTAGAAACACAAATTTATTTTACATTCCAAATTTGAACAAGTTTCTAATCAAGTCTTAAATATAGAAGTGTCAGGCAATGGCCATTTCCTCACTGAGTCCTCATCAGAAATTTAACTGGACTAATCTCATAAATACTCTGGCTTTAAGAGTATGAGAGACGTAGGGTCTCCTGCAATGAGTATCCCACCCAAAACCTTTCCACCATCTGCAAGGCATGAGCCAAGTGTATGATGGAACAAGCTCTACTTGCCTAGATAGGTGCAGCTCCAAGAACATTCAAGAAGCTCAATGCCATCCAGTTCTGTGTGATTGGCACTTCATTCACCACCTTAGACATTCATTGCCCCGACCACCAGCAAGCACATAATGACAGCAGAGTATACCATCTACAAAATGCACTGCACCAAGGCTGTTCCAAGAACATCTTGTTCCAAGATGCACCAGCATCTGTCGGTCCACTTACAAGTTGTACCCTGACTTGGGAATATATAGGATACAAAATCTTTATTGTCATTGTCACTGGATCGCTGTATGGTGATCTACGGCTCCACAGGACTGGGGGAACATCTTCAATATCTCATGGTTGAACAAGGCAGATCACCCCAAAGTTCTCAAGAGTAACCAGCGATGGTTAATAAATGCTGTTCCGCCAGCCTCAGCCAGATCCCGAAAATGAACGACAGAAATATTTCACTGGCAAGCTTGAACTGCGCAAGGAACATTGTTCATAGAATATAAGGGCGGCACGGTAGCGCAGCGGTAGAGTTGCTGCTTTACAGCGAATGCAGCGCCGGAGACTCAGGTTCGATCCTGACTACGGGTGATGCACTGTAAGGAGTTTGTACGTTCTCCCCGTGACCTGCGTGGGTTTTCTCCGAGATCTTCGGTTTCCTCCCACACTCCAAAGACGTACAGGTATGTAGGTTAATTGGCTGGGTAAATGTAAAAATTGTCCCTAGTGGGTGTAGGATAGTGTTAATGTACGGGGATCGCTGGGCGGCACGGACTTGGAGGGCCGAAAAGGCCTGTTTCCGGCTGTATATATATGATATGATATGATATGATATCTTAATTCCTTGAGGACTGACTGCCTTTTATGTTTTACATATGGGTATAGGAATTGCTGGACTTAAAACCCAAGGTCCAGATTGTGATCTCTGCCATTTTGGCAGTTACATTACCGCTATGTGGGTTTTGGAAAACCATCACATTAATCTATCAATTAATCTATAATAATCACAGGTATTTATTTCACAAAATGCTGGAGTAACTCAGCAGGTCAGGCAGCATCTCAGGAGAGAAGGAATGGGTGACGTTTTGGGCTGAGACCCTTCTTCAGACTGATGACAGGGGGGCGGGACAAAGGAAGGATATAGGTGGAGACAGGAAGACAGTGGGAGAACTGGGAAGGGGGAGGGGAATAGAGGGACAGAGGAACTTTGTCGTTATTTGTTCCCTTCATCCTGCTTCTGGATACAGACCTCCACATTATAAATCCAACCCCCACCCCCTGCGCCTGACCATATTACACAATTAAATAAATTAATTCACCCTCTTTTGAGGATGCACTGCGTTCTTGAGTTCTAACATTCTTGAAAAGTTGATGCTGCTTGTCGTGGCCTACATTTCTGTTCCCTGTGGAAACCTGATAACAACTATCATCTCACTTCCTAATTGGCTCTTTTACAAAGGCACACAATATCATTTATTCATCCATTGTAAAATATTCCCAGTTTTTTCATTGTCATGCTTTCCAGAGGAAACGTATCAAAAGCCCTTGCTGAAATCCAGATACGTCATTACTTATTGTTTATTTTATCACACCCTCAAATGGATGCTGATGATTAAATTAGCAAATCCTTCTCTTTAGAACCTATTTGGCTGTCTATTACAACTTTATTCCTACATATGCTCCAAAATCTTATCTTTAAAGCTTCACTTTTGCTTCTTTTTATAAATAAAGTATGATCTGCTTTTCATTGCTTTGCAGCTAATGATTTGCATCCAAGTTTCTACAATATATTTCACAGATAGTTAAAATGCCTTGGATTCAGTTTCACACTTTCCAAGATTTACTCAGATTAACTTTAAAATTGTGAAGCAGTACCGCATGCATGCACATTGGCAATAATGTGTACAGCATCATAATTTACCTCTGCAAGCCTTCTAATTTCCTTTCCAGATCAAATTAGCTACCTGATTGCTGGGTACAGGCTTACACACGGTGTAAGGGTGGCACATTGGTACAGCAGGTAGAGCTGTTGCCTCACAGCATCAGAGACCTGGGTTCGATCCTGACCTCGGGGGCTGTCTGTGTGGAGTTCACACGTTCTCCTTGTGACTGCGCGGGTTTGCTCCGGATGCTCCAGTTTCCTCCAATATCCCAAAGATGAGCAGGTTTGTAGATTAATTGGCCTCTGTAATTTGCTCCTAGTGTGTATGTTGTAAGTGGATGCATACATGGAAGAACATAGATCTTATGTGAACGGATGATGAATGGTCGGCTTGGACTCAGTGGGCTGAAGGCCCTTTTCCATGCTTTCTCTCTCTCTCTAAACTAAACTGCTTAGTTTGAGCACTAAAACAGAAACACTCAGCAGGTCAGGCTTCATCTGTGGAAAGAGAAACAGTGTCAGAAAATTTTCAACGTGACAATTTAACTCTATTTCTTCTTCCACAGATACTGTCTGATTTGCCGAGTGTTTCCAAAACTTTCTAGTTTTGTTTCAGATTTTGAGAATCTGCGTTTTTTATGTTCACTCAGTTCCAGGAATTTGCTTGAGCGGTTTCACTGGCATCAAATGATGCCAGCCATCTAACTTCATGGTGTTTCCATTAGGTTTAACAAAAACTGAACTTTGCTACCAGAGTTCAAAACAGAATATGAGCATATAAATTAGGAGCAGGAATAGGCCACTTGACCCCACAAACCTCCCCACTGTTTAACAAGATCATGGCTAATTTGACTGCTACTCAACTTGCCAATCTTGTCTCCCCCACAGTAACCTTCCGTCTCCTTGATTATCATGAATGTATCTTTCATTGCTTTAAAATTAAGCAGCCATATAATGCTACTATTATGCAGGAGTAGTGGGCAATACGGATTGGACTTCTCACGTTAGTAACACCGTTTCTCATATCTCTAACCTCAGGAAGCAGCCCTTAAAGTAATAACTGCTGGTTACAATAATGGGTGGAGGGTGGCAGGGTCTCCCAGGGGGTTAAGGAATCTGCAACAAGTTTCGAAAGAACAGTGTTCGTGAGAGACAGCCTTCTTGAGCAAAGTAGTATAAGAAGATAACTGCAGATGCTGGTACAAATCGAAGGTATTTATTCACAAAATGCTGGAGTAACTCAGCAGGTCGGGCAGCATCTCAGGAGAGAAGGAATGGGTGACGTTTCGGGTCGAGACCCTTCATCAGACTGATGCAGCAAAGAGTACTTATGGTTGGAAGATACCAGTGAGATTTCCAGAAGAGAATCAGTGATGTCTACGATTGCCTGTAGTTTTGGGAACCTTCCAGTGCATCCAAATGTGCCTTCCGTGTGAATGCAAAAGTCATAAACCTCAAGTAGCAATCTAACCCAAATGCCTGCTTTGCACTTCGTCACCCTTCCTCTGGAAATCTCGTCTCAGGCCGCCTCCACTGATATATCTCCCATTTGACATGTTGCTCCTCAAAGTTAGGTGAGGCTACGTGCAATGATCATAATATGATAATCTTTAACTTTGCAGAAGTCAAGAAATGCCAAAGGGGGCATGGAGGAAGTGAAGGGGGACCTCCCATTATTGAAAAATACAATTTCCACGAGTGCTTCACCTTTCGTTATGGGTCTTTCTCCAGTTTTTTAAACTTATTTCTGATCTGATGGACATCGAATAACTTCCTTTTTTATATGATGTCCTCTGGCATTTCTGGCTATTTGGTTTTGAGGAGTATCCTGCTGAATCTTTCTCGGTAGGCTAGAATCCCAGTTTGGTCAGTCTCCTTGAGGTTTATGGAAAAGGGGTGCCCGTCCCTAGAAATAATGTTCAATTTTATTCTTCATGCCTTCAACATAATTAAAAGCTATCTAATAAAACACCAGTCACAATTCAGACCAATGCAAAAGTGAATGATTTTTGGTTGTTACAATGGTATTGTTGGCACTTGGGACAGTTATATGTCAATAAAACAGTGCATTACTTCCAGAAAAAAATCCATTCTTATTAATGACTGCTGCCAACACTAAGAAATATGCGCAAAATTTGTAAATGCTGCATTCAAGCAATTTTCATCTGTATAAGCCGAATTTTTAGGCGTTATGCCATATTACCTCTTCTTCTTAGGCCCCCTCGGTCATGGCTGCTTGCTCCACACCTCGGCTAGAGCAGCGTTGCTTGTGGCTCAAGAGACCAATGCGGGAGTGACAGTCTCTGTCGCAAAGGTCACATTTGTGTGTGGTCTCTGGGTTTGTTGAAGTTGCTGCACTCCTTTCTGCGTGCACCCAGAAAGGAGCGCAGCAACTTCAACAAACCAGAGATCACATACAAATATGACCTTTGCGACAGAGACTGTCACTCCCGCATTGGCTTTTCTGCCGCTGCGTTCATCAGTTTCTTTTCCCCCGTTTTGAGATGTTGGTTCAGGGTACCTCTCCACCTCGTACGTTCAGCTGCAAGGCTCTCCTAGGACTCCACATCGATGTTGAGCGGCTTCAAATCTCTCTTGCAGACATCCTTGTAACGTAGCTGGGGGCGGCCGATGGTTCTCCTCCCAGATGTTAGCTCTCCATAGAGGATGTCTTTTGCAATACGGCCATCCTCCATGCGGTGGACATGGCCCAGCCACCACAGCCTGCGCTGCCTGAGTAGAGTGTACATACTCGGAAGGCCAGCGCGAGACAGAATCTCGGCGTTGGACACTCTGTCTTGCCAGGGTATACCCAGGATACGGCAGATGCTTCTAAGGTGGAAGGTGTTGAGTCTTCTCTCCAGTCTGGCATATGTAGTCCATGTCTCACTGCCGTACAGCAGCGTGCTGTAGACTGCTATCTTTGTCTTCACCTTCAGCTTTGGATTGGTCCACACTCGAGTTGTGAGGCGAGTGAGAGTTGTAGCTGCCTTCCCAATCCTCTTGTCAATCTCTGTGTCCAAGGAGAGGTTGTCGGTGATGGTGGTGCCTAGGTATGTGAACTTATGGACGGCATCGAGTTCGTAGTCGTCGACGGTGATGACAGGCGGTGCCTCGGTATCCTGTCCCAGGGCGTTCGTCTTCTTCAGGCTGATGGTCAGCCCAAAGTCCTTGCAAGCCCGATAGAAGCGGTCCATCAGTGACTGTAGTTCCTGTTGGGTGTGGGACACAACTGCTGCATCATATTACCTCTATTCCTCACTTAATACAACTGTTCCTAATAATCCATATTTTCTCATCTACGTTATGTTGACGTTTACCATTTTGATCCCTTGCTTACTTTTATAGTATTGTTTTTGAAACTGAATCCTTGGCATTTTCCTTCATCTTCATACATGCCCTATTTTATGTGTTGGTCAATAGTCAATTTAATTGAGCTTAAACTTGGCACCTTTGTTACATAGTTCTTGTTTGACTTTATCCACATTCAAGCGCTCCACGCCCACTCTGACAGGAAATTTCAAGTACACAGAATTGCTCCATTTAATATTTGGCAATACTTTCTTGGTTTATATAATTTAACAATCCTTTGTAATGTTAAATGTGATCATCTTATGATCATGTATTTATAGCCTCACCCAATTTTGTTTTGGAGATTTGTTCATACTAAAATGTTTTCTCGATTCCACAGATACTCCCTAACATCTTACTGTACAATGTTGGGGGAGTCCAGAACCAGGGGCCACAGTTTAAGAATAAGGGGTAGGCCATTTAGAATGGAGATGAGGAAAAACTTTTTCAGTCAGAGAGTTGTAAATCTGTGGAATTCACTGTCTCAGAAGGCAGTGGAGGCCAATTCTCTGAATGCATTCAAGAGAGAGATAGATAGAGCTCTTAAGGATAGCGGAGTTAGAGGGTATGGGGAGAAGGCAGGAACGGGGTACTGATTGAGAATGATCAGCCATGATCACATTGAATGGCGGTGCTGGCTCGAAGGGCCGAATGGCCTACTCCTGCACCTATTGTCTATTGTCTATTGCCTGCAGGTGGTCTAATATCCCTCAATTCCTTGTCTATTAATCTATCTCTCTGAATGCTTTTTAAATGTTGCTGTTGTATCTGCTTCCACTACCATAGAGTCATAGAGTCTTACAACGTGGAAACAGGCCCTTCGGCACAACTTGCCCACCCCGGACAACATCTCCCATCTACAGTAGTCCCACCTGCCTGCATTTGGCCCACATCCGTCTACAACTGACCAATCCATAAACCTGGCTAATCGTTTCGTAAACATTGCAATAGTCCCTGCCTCAACTTCTTCCTATGAGTAATCATTACTCAGATTAATTCTTTTAGATTAAAAAAACATATTATTAATTGAAATTATATTGAACAGCAACCTTCTGACATGAAGTCAAATCTCTGGATTGTCAGTCTAGGTCCTTGGATTACTACCCCTGTAATTCAACACTGCACTATAGAGACAATCTAGATTTTCTTGATAGGCTCTGCCTTTTTCTGACTGTAATCACCTTAATAATGAAGAAGGGTCCCAACCCGAAATGTTACCTTTCCATGTTCTCCAGAGATGCCACCTGACCCGCTGAGTTACTTCACACTTTGTGTCTTTTTTTGATAATTGCAAGGTTAGTTAAAAAAATTCATGTGGAAAACAGAAGAAGCAGATCGGGCATTTATCTTTAAAAGAAATGGGGCATGACAACATAATGCACTTGGATAAAAATGTAATAGTTTAAGCTGCTGGAAATCTTAAGTAAAACGAAAATACTGGAAACGCTCAGCAGATCAAGTAGCATTTAAGGGAAGAAAAACAATTAAAGTGTCAGACCAAAAACCCTTCATCAGAACAGTAATAGAGAGAAAATGTTTAAAGATGCAGAAAGGATGGGGAAGAGTGGATCGGACAAAAAGAATATTTCTAATAGGATCCCAGGCTCACCCTATCAGAGATATTCCCTTTGTCCATCCCTGCCTGCAAATTTATTGGAATTCAATTGGAATTTGTTTGCATCCTATATTGTGATGCCATGTCGTTTCCCCATTAGCACCACCACACTCTTCGTTCTGTTTGGATAATGGACATAAATAGGATTTTATTTTGTTTCATTGAGGTTTTAAATTGTGAATTCAAAAGAAAAGGGCGGCACGGTGGCGCAACGGTAGAGTTGCTGCCTTACAGCGAATGCAGCGCCGGAGACTCAGGTTCGATCCTGACTACGGGCGCCATCTGTACGGAGTTTGTACGTTCTCCCCGTGACCTGCGTGGGTTTTCTCCGAGATCTTCGGTTTCTTCCCACACTCCAAAGACGTACAGGTATGTAGGTTAATTGGCTGGGCAAATGTAAAAAAAAAAAATTGTCCCTAGTGTGTGCAGGATAGTGTTAATGTGCGGGGATCGCTGGGCGGCGCGGACCCGGTGGGCCGAAGGGCCTGTTTCCGCGCTGTATCTCTAAATCTAAAACATGTTAAATGGATAAGCATCAGGATAATCATGGAAGACGAAATATATGGAGAAACAAGGAACTGCAGATGCTGGTTTACAAAAATAGACACAAAGTGCCAGAGTAATTCAGCAGGTCAGGCAGCATCTTTGGACAGCCTGGATAGATGACCTTTCTGGTCAGGACCCTTCTTCAGACTGATTCTGGTGAGGGGTGGGGAATGTTGAAAGAGAGGAGAGATAAGACAAAGCCTGGCAGGTGATAGGTTAAGTAGGTTTTTTTGATAGACAGATAGCTGAATAAAAGCCAGTGGTGAAAATAGAAAAGGTATGAGATAAGGATCGAAGAAGTGCCAATTGTGAAGCCAGAGCAAGGAATGTGAGTGGAAGGGAAGGGGGTGGGATGGGCAAAATGTGTGTGTATCCAGGTGGGGCAGAGGGAAGAAAGGGGCGGGAAACAAAGGTGTTTGAGGTTAGTTACCTAAAATTGGGGAATTCAATGTTCACACCGTTGGGTTGTAAGCTAACCAAGTGGAATATGAAGTGCTGTTCCTCCAGTTTGAATGTGGCCTCACTCTGGCAATGGAGGAAGTCCAGGACAGAAAGGTCAGTATGGGAATTGTAAGGGGAGTTAAAATGATTAACAACCAGGAGATCAGCATTTCAGCAAAACGGTCACCGGGTTTATCCTTGGTCGCACCAATGTAAAGGAGGCCAGTGCATGCAGTAGATAAGGTTAGAGGGAGTGCACATGGACCTCTGCCTCACCTGGAAGGACTGCTGGGTCTCTGGATGGATGCAAGGACTCCATGCCACCTAACCCGATGAGTTACTTCAGCACTATGTGCCTTTTATTTAAGGTGAAATATGTGCTCAGACCAGAAAAGGAAATTATTGGTGCTATCTTTCCTGTCATAGCTATTGCTACAGGTAGGATTAGAATTGCCGATTTTGGTCTCCCATGTTATGATGACAGTGTAGTTGTTAGGAGAATGTTTGCTTGGTACAAGATTATGCCTGGTATGAAAGTGAAGGTAAGGCAGCTGTTAGAGCTTAAACAGTCAGTGTGGGTGTTGTGACCATATATGGAACAGAAATAGTTTCATAATACAATCAAACTCATCAAGTGCACACTGCGATGTTGATGTAATTTAACTATATTCAGTAATATAAACACAGAACCTCCAAGAAATTTCATGCAACACCAACTTAACCTGTTTTATCATGAATGTGGATTTACTTAAATGAAATATACTTCATTTCAAAACATGCACAGTGATGAATTAGTCTCTGAAATTCAATAGGCATAGTTTAAAATAAATATTAATCATTAGCATTATCCCACAAACATCAGATCTTAGAT
Organism: Rhinoraja longicauda; assembly: GCF_053455715.1. NCBI lineage: Eukaryota > Metazoa > Chordata > Chondrichthyes > Rajiformes > Arhynchobatidae > Rhinoraja > Rhinoraja longicauda. The sequence continues at coordinate 11,510,256 of NC_135981.1, forward strand.
AGACACAAAATACTGGAGCAAATCAGCAGGGATGCTGCCTGACCCGCTGAGTTACTCCAGCAATTTATGTCTACCTTTGGTATAAACCAGCATCTGCAGTTTGTTTTTATTGGTCAATTGGATTTTGCTTGTTGTAGATGAGATACTAACTTATCTCAGACATTTGTCTGAGTCTCCATTTTCGATTCAGAGGTTTACATAACATTTACATTTACATGACAGTTCCATGGGACAGATCTGGCACACACCTTGTATCTACATTTAACTGCTCCAGAAGTGGAGTGCCTTTTTGCTGGTTTGATGTGTCCAGACTCCAGCAGTACATCCTGAATAAGGGCAACAATGTACTAAAGAAACCTTTTTCCAAAATAGCCATCTGTCACAATTATGTGTTTTCAAATACTAATAAAATGTGTTAAATTTAAGTAATTTTTTTTTTGTAAACGATCACTCACTAAATTTGGGATTTCTGCATTTGACTACACTTGTGCAGAAATCCTGGTCTGGCTTCCATCTCACTAATCAATTGCTCTTGATCCAGTTTGGAACCATGGGCTTTTGCCAGCAAAACGTAGGCTTTTATCTCATCTTTATGGAATGTACTATAAATATTGTACGACTCTTTTTTAAACCAATATATTCGTAGATGTGTGTGCCAACACATTCCTGCAAGATTTTTATTTAAGAGATTCTGCTAGAGGACATTGTTAAATTTTCCACTGCTCTGTGTGTAAATATATTATTTATAATTTTCTCCACCTACTTAAGTGTTTTTTTCTGTCACAACTTACAAATATCATTGAATAATCTAATCTGATATTCCAGTAATAGTATCGTGAGAGTAGTGAACTGTAGAGATATTGTTTTTTTGCTGAGGCATTAAATCGAGTTCTTTTTAGATGAATATACAGAATATACATAGTGAAGAAAAGTAGAGAAAAGTTTTTTTTCCCAATGTCCTGACCAATATTTACTCCTTAGCCAATGTCACTATTTGACCATGAGCTTTTGCCTGTTTAGGGGCCCTAATTTTGCACAGATTGACCACATTTTCAAATATTATAACGTTAATCCTTCTTTTAAAAAATAACCTATTTACTCAGTACTGTTAAGTATCAGAGTAGGTTTAGGGTAAAACATTTGGGATGCATAAAGGTCTTGACAGATATCACATTAAGGCGTACCTTTCTGGGAGAATTGGGGAGTAATATCACTATTGTTTATCTCTATATGGGTGGATTAGAATTATCTCTGTGTGACAAGAGCTGAGCAGAAATTTAATGTTTATAGTTCTTTTGTGATGTATAACTTTGAACTGGATGAATAGACATAAACGTATAAAGAAAGTTGTGTGTATTGTAGTTTCATTCAAAATAAATGAGATCCCAATAACTATTTCAAACATATTTTATTGTAGTTGACCACAATCATGATTTCAAAATTCTACATAAATCTCTCCTGCATGTGAGGTACTGAAATGTGTTTAGCCCAGTGTTAAAGGAGTCTAGGAACAAAAGTCCTGTTGAGCCAAAGGCGAATGAGACATGGAAAAAGTAAACCCAATTAGTTTAAAAGGAGCAGAGGAAACAGTGCATTTAAAAGAAGTGTATGGAACAGAACCATGGTGATTTTAAAAGTAGAACAAGAAGAGGGGTCACTTTGAGTCAAAGAAGTGTCGGAAACAGAGGCTTTGCAGTTTAAGGGGACCACAGGAAACAGAGGCCAGGTGAGTCTAAAAGGAGCATGCGAAGCAGGGTGCCTCTGACTTTAAACAAGCATTTGACTTAAACAAAGAGCAAAGGGTTTTTCAATGTTCCTTCAGGGCAACTGAAACAGCAAGTAATCTAATACCAATAATATTTTAAGAATAATCCTTGTGTTAGGTGAACTCATTTAATAAATAGAGGCATGGCCGGGCACTCCAGGCTTGTGGAATGCACATACCATGCCATGAGAGATCTTCAGGGTGCCTCTAAGTTTGGGCAACTGCAGGTGCTAAATGTGTCCTCAGCTGGAGGAGCTTGAGAAACGGATGATTCCTTTATTAGCCAACTGTGAGGCTGAATGTTTTGTGTGTAGAATGTTTCATGAATGGTTGCCCTGCAGTTTAAGAAGAGTTGAGACACTCGGAAGACTGAGTGACCACTAGACAGTTAAAAAAAGAATTGGCAAATTATTCGGGTAACTCCGATCTTACGTTGTAACCTCTATTCAGTTCTCACTACTGTGGGGGGGGACTTGTTTTATACTGGTACAAATGACATAGATAGATAAAAGTGTGAGATCTTGCAGAGAGATTTTAAGGAGTGTGGAAAGAGATTAAGGAACAGACCTCAGGATAACTCCCTAGGCATTTACCAGGGACTATAGAAGTATGAGAACAGCACAGATAAAATGTTGGCTGGATACATAGGGTAGAGAGGAGAACTTAAGATTCCTCGGGCACTAGGAATGGTTTGCAAAGAAGTGGGATCATTTGGGCTAAGCTATTTGCACTTCACCAGAGCTGGAAGAAGTATCTCTTGAGTGATGATTTATTAGAACAATGGGGTAGGGGGTGGTGGGGATGCTTTAAACTCATTTTGCTAGGTTTGGGTACAGGAATGTAGCATTGCAAAACAGTGCGAGGAATAGCAATAGAAAAAAATAATACATTTTTTTTAGATAGAACCAAAATTAGAGAAAGTCCAAGTAGGTCTAAGATAGGTTTTCAATGTATTTAAATAAATGTAAGAAATGTATCAAACAAGGTTAGTGAGCTGAAGTTGTTATTAATTGTGTAGGCTTACAGGTCAATCATACTGAAAAAGGGCAGGATTGGGTTCTAAATATTTGTGCATATGGTACCGTCCGGCGCGGCCTGGAACCACAACAGCCTGACCGCGGGAGAAGACGGCAGGGGAAGGGAAAAGACATTTGTGGCCTTCCATCACAGTGAGGAGAGGACTGGAGGAGACTCACTGTGATGGATGTTTCTTTTTTTGTGTGATTTTGGGGTTGTGTAATTTGCCTATTTTAATGCTTTATTGTGTAATCTGCCTATTTTAGTGCTTTTATTGTTGGACTGTGGGTGACTGAATTTCGTCCAAAAAACTTTTTTGGATGACAAATAAAGCTATCCTGAATCCTGAATCCTGAATCCTGAATCCTGACAGAGTAGATGCAAGGATGATGTTCAGAATCAGGGGATATAGTGTTTGGGCAAAGGTTTTGACATTTAGGACAACGAGAAGTAATTTCATGACCCAAAGTGTAATGAATCTTTAAAATTCTCTACTTGAGAGAGCTGTTCAGGCATTTTTGATTGGAACCATAAATAGCTGGATTTGTGGATATTAAATGAGTTTAAGTGTTATGGGTTAGTACAAAAAAAGTGGTGCAATGATAAAAGATTAATCATATTAAATACAGAGCTATCCCCAAAAGGGCAGAATGGCATACTCCTGCTTCTGTCTTATGTTCTTTTGTTCCCTCCTGCCACATATCCTGTCATAGACCTTTTTTGTTCATTCCTCCCTTGCCTTTTTACCACATTCCGAAACATGTTTTATTTATCTTTAACTTTTTGGATTTTTTACTTGAAAGGTCATTGACTTGAAACCTTTTTTTCCTTCTCTACATCTGCTGCCTAACTCGGTGAGTATTTCACCATCTCCGGTTTTCCTCCCTGTTACAAAATACCCTGCTTTAGTTGGGGTTCTTTTGTCCCATTCCTTACACTACATTTTAGGCAATGAAGGCTAAGAAATTTCTAAAACTGTAATATACGGACAGCATAAAGGAAAACAATTTCAATCAATTGAAAGGTCGATAACCAGAGAGCACACATTTAAAATATTTGCCAAAAGATTCTAAGGTTACATGAGGAATATGTTTTAAATGCAATGAGTGGTTAGAAAATGGGATGCGCTGGCAGATGTAAGGGAATCCAATAGTAGCCTTCAAAGGGGATCTGAATAAGTAAAAGGAGAAAAAAAAATCAGAATGTGTGGAAATAGCTGATGAAAAAGATCACCAGGGAATAGAGTGATATGGATTATGGAAAGGCAAATGAGATCAGTTTATTTTGATGTCATGCTCAGCATGGGTCGAAGAAGTCTGAAGAAGGGTCTCGACCCGAAACGTCACCCATTCCTTCTCTCCAGAGATGCTGCCTGTCCCGCTGAGTTACACCTTCATTTTGTGTCTATCTTTGATTTAAACCAGCATCTGCAGTTCCTTCCTATGCATTGTGTGTTTCTATGCTGTTCTGTGTTGTTCTATGTTCAATGTTCTAACGATCTAAATAGCTGGTACAAACTTGATGGACCAAACATTGTCCTTTGTTCTGTGCTATTCTGTGATTTGATAGAGCTTTTTTATCTTTAATTACATTTTTATCTAACCTTTTGTTTCCCTATGTGGCTTGATGACAAGGTCATAAGACTTCTTTAAGGATTGTTGGAAAGTTTTATTATATTAAAAGAGCATTATAAATGTACGATGTTCCACTTTCTTGAAAATTGCTGCATCTAAAATCTTCCACTTCTAATGAAAAAATGTGTTAATTATTTCCCTCATTGCACGAATTTTCTGATCCATTCAGTATTTTCAGCATTTCCTGTTATTGATGTTGGTTGGAGAATCAGAATACCGGCAAGAACTCCCATGTTTACCATCAAAGCAATACCATGATATATTTTATTTTATTGACAGAGGTACTTCTGTTTGTTCAATACTTTCTTAATGTTTTCCTTAAGTGCTAGAATGAACTTGGTTACCAGGGACTTCAGGCAAATAATTAATTTGTTAATGTAATAGACTGTTCTAAATTAATTGACCTTTGGTTTCATGGTTTATGATATCACCAAGTTTTTTGATTGTATTCGTATCATAATGTATTCATATACTTCATACAATGAATACAGACACAATAAAACTATGCACAAAGGTTGTGAAATGTGTGGCTGGCAGTACAGCCCTGTGAAAAATAGCTTTACCAAGGTTATTACTTTTGTACTTATCACCAAAGGTCAATGGTTTATTATTTTCCATATTAGATGTAGAATGCAATACGATTATTTTTTGCTTGGATAATATAGCATTTTTAAAGATTATTTACTGACAACAGTTACATTTGTAAATTCAACCGGCTCTTTTTGTGCTGAAGCATTCAGTTAGAAGAAATGGTAAAGTATACATGTGCAATGTTCATGTGCTACTGAACTTTCAACAATTCTGAGAAACAACAATGTTTTTAGTATAAATAATGAAGGGTTCAAAAATAGAACTGTTGAGTACATCATAGCTTTATCAAATATGGTGAATGTTACTGACAAATTCTGTCCCAAATGAGACTTGTGCAGTGAGGAATTGACTTATCCACATCTGCAGAAAATGGACAGATAAAATGAAACAAGATGACGGAGGGTTTGAAACTTTTAACCAACTGCAAAATACCATAGCATCCATCTAATCAATATGTACTTTCCCATAGTACATGATCTAATCTACTATCAATTTTTTCAATACATAGATTTACCCAGCTATCTTGAACTTGCTAAAATTCACTGCCTGACTCACTCTGTTGGTACTACATTCCATAAATTCACTACCTAATACTGAATACTTAAATCAAAACTTCATTTTCATCCCGTTATAATAATTGCTAAACTCTTCTAAAAAATATGCAACTATAATGAACATATTTATATTGATACTGTCAGCTGATTTTTGTAAGGTGTGATCGATAGATTTTGGACCACAAGGGAAACAAGAATTAAAGGGATCACGCAGGAGTTTAAGTAAGATCAGTCTTCATCTTACTGACCGCCACAGCAGACAAATGGCATTGTGTGGCATTTTTTTACTCTTAATTCTTCTTTTCACATTTGCAGCAGCCTCTCTTCCCAACCCTTACACCTGGGTAAGCATTGGATACTGGGATGAACATACATGAAACAGTACATAGGGTTTTATATGTCAATCAGATTCTTAGAATAGATTATGTGTAAGAAGGAACTGCAGATGCTGGTTTAAACCGAAGATAGACGCAAAAAGCTGGAGTAACTCAGCGGGACAGGCAGCATCTCTGGAGAGAAGGAATGGGTGACGTTTCGGGTCGAGACCCTACATCTAGCGTCATTTCATATTTTCTCATTCAATACAAGGAGGACATTTGGTCCAACATGTCAATGCTAGCTCTGAGAGTACACCTTTCATTCCCATTCCTCCATATATCTGCCAACAATCAATTCTCTTCCACATGCCCATCGATTCTCACCCATTCTCCTCCAATTCTTCTTCCACCCACTCGCACTAAGGGCCATTTACAGCAGCCAATTAACTAACCACGATGTAGGAGGACACTGAAACACCAGGGGGAAACTCACACAGCCAGAGGGAGAAAGTGAAACATCACACAAACAGCACCCATGGTCCAGATTGAACCTGGATTGCTGGAGCTATGTGCCAACAGCACTAACAAATGTGCTAGAGTGCTGCACCATCTGAAAGACAGCACCTCCAATAGTGCTGTACACAGTATCCTACAGGAGCATCAACCTATATATTTTTGCAAGATAAACAACATTTGTAATTCCCCCTGAACATCTGCTCCCTGAACATTGCAAAATAAAAATAAACAAGGAGTATCAACACATTATTGTCCCAAACTGCATTGATCATCAGCCAAATAACGATATGATAGTTGAAGCGTTATCAAGGCAAAGGCTCGTAAAGATTGAAGTCAGCATATGTATTGTAAGTACCTTTCTTGAGTTACCTAGAGGTATACTTAACCTGTCAGGTAAGAAATGGCCAGAGAAACATGTTATGAGTAGATTGGTTAGATGGTTAGTATGATGCTGCCACCTGTCATTCAGGAGGGCTGAAAAACACAAGTGGAAATTCTAGGGTAGATCTCAATGAATGAATGATCTCACTGCTGTAAAACATTTCTTTTCTCTGGGTAACAGCAATGGCTAATGGCAACTTGCCTGACCAACAAAAATGTTATTGCATCCCCTATTATATTGTCATATAAATCACTTGGCATTTTGGCACTGTGTCACTTGCAAACCACAGGAACAGGTACTTAATACATGCTATTAGAGGTTATGTGTTGATAGCCTTGAAAAGAGTCTAGAGATTTTAGAGAAATAGGAACAGTACAGAAAGAAGGAGAATAAATTGGGGCAGAGGAGTGGGAAATGCAGCAATATTGAACAATTACGGTAAGCAGGATCTATTGTGTTTTTGTAAATTGCTTAAAATAACTTTGTTGGAAGTTTTGTGCTCTCATATATGTTGACAAGCATGTTTAAATATAGAAGATTTATGCTCTTGTACCTGCTTCTGTTTTTGTGAGACTTCCATAATTCTGACTTGCGATTCCTCACTGTGTACATCTGGCAGGCTGGTGCAGTTTTAGCCAACCATGGGCTAAATGCAGCTACTTGCTGTCTGGTGGGGAATGTTGCTGATGACTAACTGGCTCCGATTTGCAAAATTCTGCAGATGATAAAATCCTAAAAACAGAAAATAGTAGGAATAATCAGCAGACTAGGCACATCAGTGAAGCCAGAAAAAATAGTTAACATTTCAGATATTTCATTGCTTTATCTTCATCCAGTTTTGACAAATGTAACCTGAAATGGTTTCTCCATAAATGCTGCCTGACCATCTGAGCCTTTCTAGCACTTTCTGCTGTCTATTGAAGTTGTTTGGCTCACCGCTGCTGTTTTGTTACTTGGTGATTTTTTTTCACAATAATTAAATTTTCACAAAGTCAAACAAATCCCATACGTTGCTGTGGTATCAAAGTGAGAAATGGTGCATGTATTTCAATGTAAGGCAGTTCTTCAGATTGCTGTTTTTGGATTCTCTTATTTTCATCAAGTGCTAACAATTAATTATATGATTTAACTTGATTGCATTTAGACTGGACCTTGCAGTGCTGGCTCTAAGGGCCAAATGACCTCCTCTTGCACCTGCTTTCTATGTTTTTATATGTGTATGCATCTTGCAGCTCTTTCCAAAAGTGATTGGACTTTGCCACTTTTTATTTATAGAATGCAAAAATATTAACAAAACCCTATTTGAAATACTATGACCAGCAATGATAATAATGTTGAAGGTAGAAACTAGAAACCGCATGATGGATCATTAATTTGAATCTTTGTCTTTCCACAAATACTGCCTGACCTGAGTATTTTCTGTTTTATTTTCTGGTTTCCAATATCTGCAATGTTTTGCATTTTCATTACTATTTCAATGCTAAATTTGTTAATCAGAGGACTTCATTAAAGATGCTAGAGGGATCTTCTGTAGGAAGTCCAATTTTCAGAAGAAAATTTGAGAGCAGGAATCATTACTGTTCAGAAGACCATTAAGGGTTCAGAGTTGAATTTTAAACAGAGATTTTGTGCCACATCTGAGTTTTTGATTTTCAAATGCCCTATTTCCTTGGAAAGATACCACCAATGCTGTTACTGCAAAATCTTCCAAATGTACTGATAAGAAAATCAGAACAACATTAGAGTCCTCTTAGTCAACATCTGCAGCACTGATGTCTGAATTATACTCTTGTCAGCTTAATTAATCAAAACACATTGTTTACATGCCTGACACCAAACCACTGAAACAAACACTAAACTCTATGTGAAAGCGAATGAAAAGCAAAAAAATCAGCAGACACTGGAAGTCTGAAAGAAAAAACAGAAAATGGTGGAAACACTCAACAAGTCAGAGGCAAACATGGAAAGAGAAACAGAGGTCTGGGTTTTTGACCTGAAATGTTAACTGAGTTTCTCTTTCCGCAGATGCTGTCTGACTGACTGAGTGTTTCCAGTAATCTCTGTTTAAAATTCAACTCTGAACCCTTAATGGAATGAGATTGTTTAGTGGTCAGATTTTTTTTTAAATAAAGGAAGTGCTCAAAGTCTCTTAAACAAAAAACACTCCAAGGAATCCAGAGCCCTCAATTACTGAATATGAAGAGGGTGCATTTAAGATGGCTCCGAGAACCTTGAATCCATGCATGTGGAGCACATAGAAGACCAGTGTCAATGTCTGAAGTACAATACCTCGCGAGCAACCTACCTGTTGCCCAGTCAAGTCCTCATGAACCATCTGAGACATATTCTCGGGTTCCTCATTTGCTTCATGCATTACCTCAGAACTGGAAGAGAATGTAAGTCATCCTCCATCCAGAAAGACTGCTGAAGAGGAAGATCATAAGGTCAAACGTTAGGCCATTCGGCCCATCAGGTCTGCTCCATCATACAATCATGGCTGATCTATCTCTCCCTCCTAACCCTTCTCGTGCAGGTTTCGCTTGCGTGGGTATTGGTTGCAAAAAGGTTATTTAGATTTTTATGTGGGCAAATTTGGTCAGATGATCCATGTCCAAGTTGTCCAGCTGTGACTTGAAGAGTGACAAGGTGGGTGCACACATCTGGTGGTGTCGGGAAGGATGTTCCACTCTGGGATAGTCCATGGATATAGTGACTGTAGGTAGCTATTTTTGTACATACCAATCAAATACAGATTAAAATTCACTTAACGTACAGAATATATCTTCATGTTTAAATGTGTTTGAGTGAATCATTCATATCAGGATATAAGAAAATAACTGCAGATGCTGGTACAAATCGAAGGTATTTATTCACAAAATGCTGGAGTAACTCAGCAGGTCAGGCAGCATCTCGGGAGAGAAGGAATGGGTGACGTTTCGGGTCGAGACCCTTCAGGATGGTTAGTATCGTCCTGGCAGGCGGCGCTGTTATCATTGATCACCCCCAAGCAACTTCAATGCCACCTTCAGTCCAGTCCGCTTGCCTCCGCTCCGCCCCGCCCCTATTGGCCAGATTATATGAATATTCTATATAATTATCATATTTTAAATCCTATTTACCAAATTCATTGGCTGTTTGCATCGTCGGTCACCGCGGCTTTGTATTCCGATTGGTTCACAAGCACGTCAATCGGAGTGAGGGTGGGGAGAAGGGAATTTTGCGAGGTGATTGGTTGCTCGGGGGGGGGGGGGGGGGGGGGGGGTGGGGGGGTGGGTGGGGACGTGGCGGCGGATCCGGTCCCGCCCCTCGTGCCCGCCCGCCTGCTGGCTCGCGGCGCTGGAGGTTGGAGCGCGCGGCTGCAGCGCTGAGAGTCGTTGAGGTTCCCGGCGCTCTCTATTCAATGAAGTGAGGCTCAATATCGGACGGCAAAAGCTGACAAGAAAAAACCCCACTAACATAATAGCCGTTGTGTTAGTGATGATCTTGTTTTTGTGACAGAGGGAAGGAATTATATATATATATATATAATTTTTTTTTTACACACATAAATATATTTAAAAAGAAAGCCGGCACCGACGTCTGAGGCGATACTGATAGTGCAGTCTGCCGGGGATGGAAGGGTCGAGAGCCGGGAATGGCGGCCTGCTCCTCACCCGCCGGTGAACGAGGCCGACCGAGGTTCCTCCGGCGTCGCCGCCACACGGCGAGACCGGCGCAGTCCGCTTGAGGTAAGAGAGAAGATAAAGAATGTAACCCACAGAGTAGCGGCTGGGAACAACAGACGGCAGCAGGTTTCACCCGTGTTTGTAATTCCATTCCTCGCTCAAGTGTGTTTTGGATGTAAACGATGTGTTTGAATGGTGTATAAATAGAACAAAGTCATTGGGGAAAGAGAATGCATCCTTGGTATTGACATATGACAAGCTCTTAATCGTGGCGTTGTGGTTATAGATAGCGCTTCCCATCATATTTTGCAATATTGTGAGCTGAGATACAGGTATTTTATATAATTTGTAGCCTGAGCAAGACCAGAGATGGTAGGCTTTAATTTATTTTTGTGTCCGGTATGAAAACAAAAGAAGGATGTACATGTGTTACTATTATCAGATGAATCATTACTCGGGGATGCTGAACTATATCGGTGTGGCGAAATTAGTACTAGCCTGAAGAAGGGTTTCGACCCGTAACGTCACCCATCCCTTCTCTCCAGAGATGCTGCCTGTCCCACTGAGTTACTCCAGCTTTTTGTGTCTATCTTCAGTTTAAACCAACATCTACAGTTCCTTATTACACACTGTACTAGGATTGACGCTTTAGGAAGGGCGTGAGATTGTTCTGTGATCCTCAGGAAAGTAGGATTTCATGGGAGAACCATGGTGTGATGTGATATTTGTAGACGTAAAATGTGTGCAATCCATTCCTGTGGTTTTATATTTAACAGCATTTATTGCTTTTAGAAGACAAGATCATTTACGTTAAACCCTGGATAATGGAAGGGTAAGCTTGGCAAGAAAAATGATTTTCTGGTGTGTCTGAGATAATTGAAGTGATGTCAGTTGACGTTGTATTTCCAAACGGTGTTTTGCATCCTGTCCTCATGGAAAATAGCCTGATGAAAATAAGAATGATTCTTAAATGTCATAAATCTTTTGAATTCTAAAATGATGTACAAGTTCAATTGTTTACATTTCGTATTGCTCTTTGGAAAAACAACAGATACAGTCTTTAACTAAAATAACAAAGCTAATTGTGTGCAGAATTTAATTGTCAAAACATGAATATTTATAAATATGGAATTAGTTGCTTGGGAAGTGGAAGTGCAAAGATGCTTAAAAGCAGTCAAGAGTGTTTATTTGTTATATACACTGGATGAATGGGAACTATTGAAATTCTTGTAGCTTTGTAAGCACAGTATATTTCATGTTATTGCATCTACAGTACATTATCAGTAGCAGTATATGATCTGTGATTAGTTGTTTACAGTCCTGTTTGAACTGTTTAGGAAATATTAATTAACATGTAATACTGGTTGACTATAGGAGGAAAGATTCTAAGGGGAGTAAGAGGCACCCGTGGCTGACAAGGGAAGTCAAGGACAGCATAAAAATAAAAGAGAAGAAGTATAACATAGCAAAGAAGAGTGGGAAGCCAGAGGATTGGGACTCTTTTAAACAACAACAGAAGATAACTAAAAAGGCAAGACGGGGAGAAAAGATGAGGTACGAGGGTAAACTGACCAATAATATAAAGGAGGATAGTAAAAGCTTTTTTAGGTATGTGAAGAGGAAAAAAATAATCAAGGCAAATGTGGGTCCCTTGTAGACAGAAGCAGGGGAATTTATTATGGGGAACAAGGAAATGGCAGACGAGTTGAACCGGTACTTTGGATCTGTCTTCACTAAGGAAGATACAAATAATATCCCAGATGTTCTAGTGGCCAGAGATCCTAGGGTGACGGAGGAACTGGAGGAAATCCACATTAGGCAGGAAAAAGTTTTGGGTAGACTGATGGGACTGAAGGCTGATAAATCCCCAGGGCCTGATGGTCTGCATCCCAGGGTACTTAAAGGAGGTGGCTCTAGAAATTGTGGACACATTGGTGATAATTTTCCAATGTTCTATATATTCAGGGTCAGTTCCTGTGGATTGGAGGGTAGCTAATGTTATCCCACTTTTTAAGAAAGGAGGGAGAGAGAAAACGGGAAATTATAGACCAGTTAGTCTGACATCAGTGGTGGGGAAGATGCTGGAGTCAATCATAAAAGACGAAATTGCAGAGCATTTGGATAGCAGTAACAGGATCGTTCCGAGTCAGCATGGATTTAGGAAGGGGAAATCATGCTTGACTAATCTTTGGGGATTTTTAGGATGTAACTAGGAAAATGGACAGGGGAGAGCCGGTGGATGTGGTGTACCTCGACTTTCAGAAAGCCTTCGACAAGGTTCCACATAGGAGATTGGTGGGCAAAATTAGAGCGCATGGTATTGGAGGTAGGGTACTGACATGGATAGAAAATTGGTTGACAGACAGAAAGCAAAGAGTGGGGTTAAATGGGTCCCTTTCAGAATGGCAGGCAGTGACTAGTGGGGTACCGCAAGGCTTGGTGCTGGGACCGCAGCTATTTACAATATACATCAATGACTTGGATGAAGGGATTAAAAGTGCCATTAGCAAATTTGCAGATGATACAAAGCTGGGTGGCAGTGTGATCTGTGAGGAAGATGCTGTGAGGTTGCTGGGTGACTTGGACTGGTTGTGTGAGTGGGCGGATGCATGGCAGATGCAGTTTAATGTGGATAAGTGTGAGGTTATCCACTTTAGTGGTAAGAAAAGGAAGGCAGATTATTATCTGAATGGTGTCAAGTTAGGAAAAGGGGACATACAACGAGATCTGGGTGTCCTAGTGCATCAGTCACTGAAAGGAAGCATGCAGGTACAGCAGGCAGTGAAGAAAGCCAATGGAATGTTGGCCTTCATAACAAGAGGAGTTAGTATAGGAGCAAAGAGGTCCTTCTGCAGTTGTACAGGGCCCTAGTGAGACCGCACCTGGAGTACTGTGTGCAGTTTTGGTCTCCAAATTTGAGGAAGGATATTCTTGCTATTGAAGGTGTAGGTTTACTAGGTTAATTCCCGGAATGGCAGGACTGTCATATGTTGAGAGACTGGAGCGACTAGGCTTGTATACACTGGAATTTAGGAAGATGAGAGGGGATCTTATCGAAACGTATAAGAGTTGTGAATCTGTGGAATTCTCTGCCTCAGAAGGCAGTGGAGGCCAATTCTCTGAATGCATTCAAGAGAGAGCTAGATAGAGCTCTTAAGAATAGCGGAGTCAGGGGGTATGGGGAGAAGGCAGGAACGGGGTACTGATTGAGAATGATCAGCCATGATCACATTGAATGGTGATGCTGGCTCAAAGGGCCAAATGGCCTACTCCTGCACCTATCGTCTATTGTATTGTATTGACTATAATATTGAAAGTACAGGTTGAGTTAAGAATAAAGTAAAAACTGGTGTCATGGAAATATTTTCGATTTCTTTCATTCCCAACCTTGCAATCTGTTCATTGCTAGGTACTTGCATCTGATCAAAGATGTGCAATAGGTTAAGGGATAATAATCTTTGTGGACTAAAACAATGATACAAGCTTAATCATTGTTTGATCCAATACTGGACAAAAGGAAGGCAGGAAGGTTACATTAGATGGAAGGGTAGATGGGAAGAATGTTTCTTGGCTCATTATTGTTTTTTGATTACTCATGGAGATCCATGTTTGGTAGCTATTATTTTTATAGAATGTACAGGAAGCCCAAAGCAAGCTTTCAAATAAATAACATGGATGAAAGGGTCATATTTAAGGATTTAGATGAGGCTGTTGGTATGATATGTTTTGCACCTAGGGGCAGAGTGATTGGAAAGAGTAATCCTGCAATATTAAATATAACAAAACAAACATAACCTGGACATAATGATCAGTCTGAAGTAGGGTCTCGACCTGAAATGTCACTCATTCCTTCTCTCCAGAGATGCTGCCTGTCCCACTGAGTTACTCCAGCATTTTGTGTCTACCCTGGACATAATGTTGCCCGGCCTGCTGAAACTATCAGTTATGTTTTTTTCAATAATGACAAACTTGCATCATCCAATACTACAATTACACCTTGTCTACGTTCTGCAATTATTTGAGGCGGTTCTGGCCTTGGACAAACAAATCGCTATTAAGTTGCTACCATAGATCAGGTAGCTGAATTACAGGACCTAATTAAGGGATGAGTGTTTTAGGAGAGTCATTTGAAGAATACTTAAGATTTTTTTGTTATGCATGTCTAAAAGAGAAATTGCAATCTCCTTAACCTTTATTTTTAGCCAGGAAAAGCAAAGATTTTAGTTATGGACTTTAAAACAAAATTGTTTATGGGTTCTGAGCATTATTTGTAAGGCCAGCATTTATTGACTGTTAGCAAGGGAGTTTCATAATTTTAAGACAAGTGGGACATAGTCTGAATGGTTTCTCATTTGGAGAGTAAACCTGGAGGCGCTGGCCCTTCCTTGCTCCTAATGCCCTTGGGCTTGGCGGTAGAATCATATTGCCTGGGAGGAGCTGTTGGAATAATTTGAATGAGTACTATAGTACATTTTATAGATGGTGGTGGAGGGAATGAAGATTTATGGATGTTGATGGGAATGCCAATCAAGTCGTCATCTTGTTTCTTTATAGTGTGCTTCTTGAGAGTTGTTGATGGCGCATTCATGCAGAATATGCCACTGTTCGTCTGACTTGTGCCTTGAAAATGGCAGACAGGCTTTGGCGTGTCAGCGGTGAATCATCCACTGCAAGGTACCCACCTCTGACCAGCTACTTAAAAGCAAACAGAGAATTTGGAAATAGCTGGCAGGTCAGGTAGCATCTGTGGAAAAAGAAACAAGTTAATGTTTTAGGTTGGAGACAAAAAACATCTGTTTAGATTTATTATTACTTAGACAGCGGCACAGTGAAAAGCTTTGTTTAGCATGCTATCCAATCAGATCAGATACTGTACATAAATACAATCAGGTCAAACTCCAGTACAATAGAAAGACCAAAGGGTAAGATACAAAGTGCAGAATATAGTTCTAAGCATTTTCGCACATCAGTTCCGTAGACAAAGTCTAATGTCCACAATGGGCTAGAGCTCATGCATGCTCCTGATCTCAAAAGGGGAAAAAATATTTTCTTCATTGAAAGAGCGGCACGGTGGTGCAGCGGTAGAGTTGCTGCCTTACTGTGCTTGCAGAGCCAGAGACCCAGGTTTGAACTCGACTACAGGTGCTTGTCTGTATGGAGTTTGTATGTTCTCCCGTGACCGCGGGGTTTTCTCAGAGATCTTCAGTTTTCTCCCGCTCTCCAAAGATGTACTGGTTTGTACGTTAATTGGCTTGATATAAGTGCAAAAAATTGACCCTAATGTGTGTAGGATAGTGTTAATGTGCGGGGATGGCTGGTCGGTGCGGTCTCGGTGGGCTGAAGGGACTGTTTCCGCGCTGTATCTCTAAACTAAACTAAAATCACTTTATTGCCACTTCTCTTACCTACTCTGGTATTCAGTGTTTCTGTGGCTGATCCAATGTTGACAAATGATGATCTACAAGATATTGGTGGAAGATATGGCAATATATAATGCAAAAGAATAAGCCAAGTGGTCAGACACTCTTTTGTGAGAGACGATCATTGATCATCACTTTTGCTGTTTAAATGTTGCATGTCACTTATCAGCCCAAGCCTGAATATAGTCTTGTCGTTATTGCACGTGGACCTTGATTACTTAATTACCTTAGGAGTTGTGAAGGCATTGACCATTGTACAATAATTAACAGATGTCCCCACTTCTGATCTTGTGGTGGAAGGGAAGTCATTGATGATACAGCTGAAGATGGTTAGGCCTAGAACATTGGTCTCAGGAACTTCTGTAGTGATGACTTGGGGTTGGGATGATTCGTAGCTGATAGCTACAACCATCTTTCTTTGTGCTATGGCTTGATAACATACGTAAAATTTATAAAGAAGGTAAAGGCAAATGGAATGAGAAGATAGCAACAAATAGTCTACTGGAGGAGGTTAGCAGGTCGACCAGCATCAATGAATGGAAAAGAATAGTCAACATTTTAGGTTGACACCCTGCTGTGGGATACTTCAAATAAGGAGATGTTCTTCCAATAAGGAGATGCAAGGAACTGCAAGTATACTGGTTTACAAAAGAAGACCCAAGTGCTGGAGTAACTCAGCAAGTCAGATAGCATCTCTGGAGAGCGTGGATAGGCGAGGTTTCAGGTTGAGACCCTTCATCAGACTTTGTCCTTCCAATGGTTGCATTGGTTTCACCCTGGCAGTGGAGAAGGCAAAGGTGCACAGGTCGGTGTGGGAATGGAAAAGATAATTGAAATGGTGTTTGAGTTGGCCATTGTGGACAGTGTGTTTGTGCTCTGCAAATTGATTGCTTGTCTGCACTTGGCCTCACCATTGTAGAGGAGGGAAAACCAAATGCAGTAGACCAGCTTGGAGGAGGTGCAGGCGAATCTTTGCATTATCTGGAAGGACTGAGTGGACCAAGAAGTCAAGAAGAGTTGGTTACACGAAGGGTGGAGGTGGATGTGGAGGAGAAGATGTGGCTAATGATGGATTCTCATTGCAACTGATGGATATGACAGAGTCATGTGCAGGATGTGGAGGTTAGTGGGATAATAGGTGAAGACTGAGACTTTCTGTTTGGAGAGAGGTGAAGTGAGAGCAGATATCTGAGAAACAGGAAACGCGAGAGATACCCGTGCTGGAATCTGATTGGTAAGGAAGGAGGTGACAGGATTCATTATGGGAGAGATGAATGGCTGGTGAAACCGGAACCAGGTATGGTTCTCCAGGGACCTAGCATAGTTGGAAAGTCTGTCTTCATTCATAATTGTAGTTACCCTTGTTTTCCTCTGAGACATTTAAGTTAAGTCAAGTCAACTTTATTTGTCACATACATATACAAGATGTGCAGTGAAATGAAAGTGGCAAGCCTGTGGATTGTGCTAAAACTACAAAACAGAATAGAAAAAAAAATTAGAATTGCAGTAAACATATTCTCAAAAAAGTTTCATTTAGAGAATTGTGTGATAATGGTTCAGAGATTCATTTAGATAGTATACACAAAATATGGTGGAGAGTATAGAAGTTTAAGGCAGTGGATTGAAATAACAAACAGTAGACTGCCTTGTTGAGGATGGTGTTGAGCTCCTTAGGCTGTGTTGTATCTGCATCTATCAAGGTAAATTGAATTATTCCTCCTTGATTCTGACTTGATCCATGATGCGAGTGGCAGGGGTGTTAGACTGAGGAAATAAAACCCTGGTCTCAACACTCAGCCACTGACTTAATCTTGGCAATGTTAATATGGCTGCTTTGTTAATGGTTAATGGTAACACTGAAAATTAATCAAGTCAAGTCAAGTCAATTTTATTTGTATAGCACATTTAAAAACAACCCACGTTGACCAAAGTGCTGCACATCTGATTAGGAAAAAAAAGAAACATACAGTGGCAGTTTGATGTATGTTTGTGAATATTTATGGGAGATAGTTAATCCTCACATTATTTGGCATATGGATCAAATATACATCATCAACTTTACAAATAACTTTCACCCTGCCCTCATTCATTTGAACGATCTTTGATACATATCTATCTCTCTCGCCGGTTAGATCTCCTAGTTGCTAACCATTTTAACTTGATGTAATAATATTGAAATTTCAAATACGAAAAAAATCAAAGTTAGAAATCCATTTTGGGAATTCATTTATAATTAGTTGACTCAAAATTGATACGTTAATGAAGTTATCCACATTCATTAAATAAATGTGCCATGTAGGAAAAAGGAAGATGCGGAATCATCTTGCCACTGCTTTTGCTATCTCTTTTCAGTGGAGGATTTTTTCCAAATCCTTGTAATCTTCAGTTATGTTTATAGAATAGAAGTAGGTTGGTTGTAAGTATCGGAGCTACAAGTGAAAGGATTAATAATTGTATGTTGAAGTGAATGTAAAAGAATTACAATATATGGTAACCATGGAGATAGCCACAAACTAGATCTTAAGGTAAAATAGAATCAATCTTTGCTATTATTTGATCCAAGGAGAAAACCAGCATGGACAAATAAGGAGTTAAATGAAATCTTCCTATCCAAGACTATATAATTGAATAAAATGTACATCTCTGATTGTTTCCTGAGTGCATAAATGCCCTACAGCTTTTTGGGTTTTATCAACGTGAAATAAATCTACAGACTTTACTGGCTTTATCTGAGATGTGAGCCGGCAATAATGTCTTTTCATTCTCATGCATTTATTATAGATCAAGATTTTTAAAAATAATTCAAGTCTGTCTATTTTGGTTGATGGGGAAAATATTGGGGCAGAAACCTTCCTAAACAAAATATTGGGAGCAGCATGGTGATTTACCCTCATTTCCACACATTGTAATGGTTCATTTTGGTGGGACAGTATGTTTCACTTTGTTTAATTTTTGATTTCTGAATATTATTAAAAATGCATATTTTAAGACTTCAGGGCACTATTTCTCATCTGTATTTCTTAATCTGTAATGTTATTTATTACAATATATATGTTTTGCTGTATTATGTGAAAACATTCTTAAATTGTAGTTTTTTATTCATGTGTAATGTGTGCTGGGGCAATGTATTTATTTAATGTACTTCAAATGGAAAACTAGTGGTGTTAGGAAGGAGCTGTAATAGAGACAGTATAGAAATACCCGTGCTAATATTTAAAGCCAAATAAAGAGTGGACCTTTTTTACTATTCTAAAATTTATGAAGCATGACTATAATATTGCAGTCACTGGGCGTGAATATTCCTCTGAAATATTGTAATAATGATGAACATTTTCATTTATTCTGCAGATTTGTCTAAAATACTGGAGGTTAATTTATTAATTCCACCCCCCGCCCCCTTAAAGTTATTTGTTCTAGGATATTGAGGGGAGGAGGGTGGTATTATAAATTGCTCAGGGGAGGGTGCTGTGTTGTTTTTTTAAAAAGTCAATATTTTTCCAAGTAGAACTTTGGTTTATTGAGTAGTTTTCATGTTCCATCATGTTCTGAAATATGTTTGATTGCTTATTAGTTCCTGTCAGGGTTGTCAATACATTGTGTACATTTGGAACGTCTGGGTTCCTAAAGTAGAGAATTGTGCACCACTTTGAACTCCTTATGGAATTAAGCAGTCTTTCCTCTTTGCTGATCACCTCCATTCATGTGGGCTGTGATGTCTGGCCCTCGCAAGTGCTAATAATGGCTTAAACTTCCTCCCTCACTGCCCGCCGTCAAAAAGCTTATTTTGCAATTATTCAAAATCTGTGTGCATTTGCTGCAACTTGCAATCTGTACAATCACAAGCATTATTTATCACTAATATAGCAAATAGAAATGAGTTATAACTTGATTTAAGTGCTGGAATTTAATGTTCTCTTATAATTTTCCGCTTCCTTTGGAATTTCCCATTCCCTTTTGGTTAAATTAAGATCTTCATTGTTTTTCTTTATCTTATCATTAAAAAAAGTAATGATAATATCAAGCTGTGAATTATTGGATTGGGGGTCCATTCATGTTTAATCTCTGTACTGCCCACTCACCTGACATCAGTCTTAAGAAGTCTCGACCTGAAATGTCACCCATTCCTTCTCTCCAGAGATGCTGCCTGTCCCGCTGAATAACTTCAGCATTTTGTGTCTACCTTCGATTTAAGCTAGCATCTGCAGTTCTTTCCTACAAACAACCTATAAACCTGCTACAACAACCGTTCCATCCGAAACTTCCTTGTCCACTTGTCCCTTCCCACCCAAACCAGCCCCTCCCCAGGTACTTTCCCCTGCAACTGCAGGAGATGCAACATTTGTCTCTTTACCCCCCCCCCCCCTCTCGATTCCATCCAAGGACCCAAACAGTCTTTCCAGGTGAGGCAAAGGTTCACCTGCACCTCTTCCAACCTCATCTACTGTAGCCGTTGTTCCAGGCGTCAACTTCTCTTCATCGGCGAAACCAAGCAGAGGCTCGGCGATCGTTTCGCTCAACACCTCAGCCAAGTCCGTCTTAACCAACCTGATCTCCCGGTGGCTCAGCACTTCAACTCCCCCTCCCATTCCCAATTTGACCTTCCTGTCCTGGGCCTCCTCCATTGTCAGAGTGAGGCCCAGCGCAAATTGAAGGAACAGCAATTCATATTTCGTTTGGGTAGTTTACACCCCAGCAGTATGAACATTGACGTCTCTAACTTCAGATAGTCCCTGCTTTCCCTTTCTATCCCCTCTCCCTTCCCAGTTCTCGCACTAGTCTTCCTATCTCTGACTACATCCTATCTTTGTCCCGTCCCTTCCCTGACATCAGTCTGAAGAAGGGTCTCAACCCAAAACGTCACCCATTCCTTCTCTTCAGAGATGCTGTCTGACCTGCTGAGTTACTCCAGCATTTTATGTCAACCTATAAATCTACATGTCTTTGAAATGTGGGAGGAAACTGGAGCACTCGGAGGAAACACATGCGGTCACAGGAAGAATGTACAAGCTCCATACAGACAGCACCCATAGTCAGGATCGAACTCTGGTCTCTGGAGCTGGAAGGCAGCAGCTCTACCGCTGCCTCACTCTGCTGCCCATATAGTTCTGTAGTGTTAACAACAGCACCTATTTAGTATGAATGTTTGATTTGTCTTCTGTTTTTAGGGTCTTGTGCATGCTGAGACTGCGCATTATAATACGAATTATGAGAATTATAAAGCTAATCGTAGCTGTTTTAAGTCTTGTCTACCATTCCAGTGTGTGAAATGAAACATTATAAAAGTTATTTAAGTATTTTCATAACTTAAGACTGCATTTTATATATTACCCAGCAAGAGATATTCTGAATAATTGGTGAATACAATGGACAGTTGCATAGAATCAAAATTCATTTTTGTGTTGCTATTTTAATTTAATGGTATACTATGTTACATAGGTTTTATTGAAAGCTGAAGCAGAAAGTGACCAACTATTATTTGTTGAGGTTTGAAAACATGAGACTGCAGATGCTGGAATCTGGAGTAAAAATATGCTTGTGGAATTCTGTGGATCAGGCAACATCAGTGGCGGGAAATGGGCGGTTGGTGTTTCATGTCAGGACCGTTCACCTGGACTGAAAGAATAGAGGGAAAATGGCCAGTATAAAAAGAGGTGAGGGGAAAGGACAGAGCAAGGACTAGCAAGTGATGGGTGGATCTAGGTAAGGAGGAGTTTGTTGGAAGATGTCATCGGGTGGGGAGGGAAGATTAGAGATAGTGACAGGCTGGGAGGTGATGGGAAGGCAACAAAGAGCTACATGTGAAGGAATCTGTTAAAGAAAGGAAGCTGAAGAATTGAACCAAATTAGGGAAGGAAGATGGGCAGATGGGAAAAGCTGGGGTGGACAAAAGGGAAGAAGGCTTCATGGGGGCTCAGCAAAGCAGTCGATGCTTAATCTCGCTGATATAAAGCTGAGAGAACCGAAGGCAATAGATGAGTTTGGAGAAGATGTATGGGAATATCTGTCACATCTGGAAGAGCTGTTTAGTTCCCAGGATGGAGGTGAGGGAGGAGGTTGCAGGAGAGGTGTTATACCTACGGTTGCTGGGGAAAGTTCTTGTGGAGTGATGAGCGAACCTGGGAGTCGTGGTAAGAGTGATTCTTGCAGAAAGCGTACAGTGATAGGGAGGGGAAGATGTGCCTGGTGGTGGGATCCTGTAGCAACTGGCAGAAATGGCAAAGAATTATGTGCTTATTACGGAGGCTGGTGGAATGAAAGGTAAGGGCCAAGAAGTGGACTGAGTGCAGGAAATGGAGGAGATGTGGGTGAAGGCACTATCGACCATAGTGGTAGTGAGGCGGGGGTTTCAGATGTCCAGGAGTGGAACGTTTCATCTCGAACGGATCAAAGTATGTTTTGCTGTTCTCTGCGAAAAATATGTTTATTTTTTAATTAACTTTGTTTGTCTGGTCGGGATAAGATGAATGTCTGCAGTCACCATGTTTGAAAATCTTGAGGATTTGAAAGTTACCTCCCATTGTTATCTGCTGCTCCATTTACTGGACCAAGCCTATTTTTTTTTTCAGTGTCTTACTCAGCAGGTCAGCTTTGCTGAAACATCTCTATTGCAGCCTCTCATCTGTTGATATAAAAGCTAGGAGAAGCATGGTAGGGGACCAGCTTCATTGACAATGTGAATTTGTTAGGTTATTAGTTCTGCATAAGGCGAGCACCTCTGCCAATCTGGCTTTCTTATCATCATCCAGTCAGTAGTTAGGTGTTCTAGCCCAACTTAATGGAATGGAAGTTTGGTAAATAAATTGTCTATATATTCTGAAATTGATCGTCGATTGTTTGCTTTATGTAGAGATAAAGTGTCAGTGGTTGGCATGGTATTTGATGAGGATTGTAGCATTTAATGCAGAATAGTGAGCATTAATAATCTGGTTTGTACATCTGCATGTTGTACATTCTACATGGAAGTAACTATTTGCACACCATCTCAGAGTTGATTAGGAATATTCCCGTGTCTTTGGCTTATCAGCATTGTGTGGAAGATACTGCTGTAGATATTACTTCTGCAGTGGGAGCAGACAATGCTCAGAAAATTGAATTATTAGTATTAATAATTGTGAATAGAGTCATTGTCATAGAATGATAGTGTGGGAACAGGCCCTTCGGCCCAACTTGCCCAAACCAGCTAACATGCCCCAGCTACACTAATCCCACCTGCCCGTGTTTGGTTCATATACTTCCAAACCTGTCCTATCTATGTACCTGTCTAATTGTTTCCTAAATGTTGAGATTGCCTCTACCTCGACTCTGGCAGCATGTTCCACACACCCACCATGCTTTATGTGAAAAGGTTACTGCACAGATTCCTATTAAATCTTTTGCCCTTCACCTTAAACTTATGTCCTCTGGTCTTTGATTCACCCTACTTTGGGCAAGAGACTCTGCATCTACCAGATCTATTCATCTCATGATTTTATACAGCTCGATAAGATTAACCCTTATCCTCCTGCATGCCAAGGAATAGTGTCTCAGCCTACTCAACCTCGTCCTACAGCTCAGAGCCACTAGCCCTGACAACATCCTTGTAAATCTTCCCTGTACCCTTTCCAGCTTGACAACATCTTTTCTATAACAGAACTGAACACAATAAATGTGGCCTCACCAACGCCTTACACAACTGCAACATGACCTCCCAACTTCTATATTCGATACTCTGACTGATGAAGGGCAATGTGCCAAATGCCTTTTAACCAAATGCCTATCTACCTGCGACTCCACTTTCAAGGACCTACACCCGGCGTGGAGGACCACTGTGAGGGGGGAGCGGAAGAACAACGGAGGACCCGGTGTGTGGGGGGGAGAACAATGGACAATTGGGGAGGGTGGGAGAACAAAGGACAATGGGGACGCAGCGTGGGGGAACAGCTGTGGGGGGGGGGGGGGGGGGAGGGAGGAGGGGAGAACAAAAGGAGAAGCCAGCGTGCTTTGTAACTTTGTCAGTGCCATAGGTGGCTGCTATTTGTATACATCGGATAAGCAAGCAAAGAATTTCACTGTGCCTAGTCACGTGACAATAACATATTCCATTCCATTCCTTGATCCCACAGTTCCACAACACTCCCCAGAGCCCGACCATTCACTGTGTAGGTCCAGCCCATGTTAGACTTCCCAAAATGAAACATCTCACATTTCTCTGTATTAAATTCCATCAACCATTCCTCAGCCCGCCTGGGCAATCGATCAAGATCCTGCTGTAATTTTTCACAACCATCAGCACTATCTGCAAAACCGCTAATAATCTGCAAACCTGCTAATCTTGCCATGTATGTTCTCATCCAAATCATTAACATACATGACAAACAGTAACTGGCCCAACACCAAATCCTGAGGCACACCACTAGTCATCGACCTCCAGTCCGAGAAGTAAACTTCCACCATCACACTCTGCTTCCTTCCATGAAGCCAATTTTCTATCCATTCAGCTATCTCTCCTTGGATCCCATGCAACCTAACCTTCCAGAGCAGCCTACCATGCGGACGGAACCTTGTCAAATGCTCTGCTGACGTTTTTGTGTTTATTACATATTTGTATAGAGTATAGTTGTGAAAGGCACATGACACCTTGAGTTCATACAGTAACTGAAATAATTTTATAACTTGGCACAGGCAAAAACCTCCAATAGTTTATTGAGAAATAATGCTTTGTTTCTATTAAAATCCTGTTTGCCAACTTTTGTAAATTAAAATAAGTCTCCCATTGAGTTGTGTGCAGTGAATTTGAATATCCTAGTTTCTAAAGACTAGATCAAGTGATCTGGATAAATGTATGTGTCTGCAAAGTAATGCAATATTTTTTAAAAGCAAAGGACAAACTGCATACTGCATGCTGAATATTTTATGTGTTTACATATATTATTGATGTACACTGTTTTGTTCTGTGGATAAGAATATTGTTTCCCATACTTTGGCTTAAGCATGCTGTCAGAATGAAACTCATTAACTGTTGCACCTTAATCTATACTTTTCGGGCTATGCACCATATCTGTAAACTTTGCGTTTTAATAAGCTATCAATAGATAAATTGGAATGAAGCAGTTGGCAGTTATGCTTAGTTTTCATCACTTAACTCAATGTCATAGTAAGACTAAGTGTGAGAAGATTTAAGATGAACAGCTGTAACTGTGATAATACCTAATGTGATAGTCACAGTGCATTAATGTTGAAAAGAGAGGGTTATCTTGTCATTTAAATGCAAAATGGAATGTGAAATTAAGATATTTAACTTCACATCATGAAAACATGTGGTTCACAATTATAATTTGCATACAATGTTTTTTTGATACTTGTGGAACACTAAGACAGTGAGAGCAAAATTTGTTTTTCTAATGTGTATATTTAAAATTGAATTGGCATAAATCTGCAGTATGTCATTGTTTAGGAGTAGAAATAAATACGACAATGCAAATAGGAGATTTCATTATATTGAATAAAAACATACTTTCACCAGAATTGTATTTTGAGCTCAATATTACGCTGCATCTAATTGGACATTTCATCTGTCTCTGTAATCATTTCCTTCTTTTATTGTTAGAGGATTTAAGTACAAGTGTACTGAAATTAATTAGAGTAGCACAGTGGTGCAACAGTTAGTGCTGCTGCCTCAGAGCACTGGGGGCTGGAGTGAGACTGCTTTGAGAGCTGGTATAGACTCCTATCATGTAAGAAAATTTGGGGTATAAAAAATAAGGCACCTGGTGAGACTGCTTCGGAAATATTGATTACAGGCCTGACCCGCCCTACCTAAGTCGGGATTTCAGTGGAATAGAGGAGGAGGTGGTTAGTCCTATGAGGAGATGTTGATCAGACACTGCCTATACCAGAGTTTAATGAAAAGTGATCATATTGAAACACACAAAATTCTTTCGTTGTTTTGTGGGATAAATGTGGGGATTTTGATTCCCTTGAAGGAGATCAAGGGACCTTAGTCTCAAAATAAAGGTTAAGCCATTCAGGGTAGCCATTCGCCCAGGCAGCCATGATTTTTTTTTCGAATTCTCCAGCAGTGGATCTTGTTGAATCATGAGTCTGACAAGGCTTAATTGCTGAATATTTTTCAAGATTAAGATTTATATAATTTTGCATAATGATGGACCTAGGTTGATGGGATTTGTGTGGGAAAATCTAGTTGACGTAATAGATCAGTTATGATCTTTTTGAATGACAGAGCAAACGAAAAAAGGTTGAATGGCATTCTCTGACTTCGATTTCATATGTTTGAGTGTTCTTAACGCAGAGCGAGAGAGGATGCATACCTGGTGAGTGGTGCTTATATGTGTCCCTCCCAGGTTACGTGCTCCTGACTTATGGGAACCCTGCATGTATGAATGAACATTTGGAACATCAGTGGGATGGATGGGGGCGGATTTGCTGACTGCTGCAGGAGTGCTGATATTTGTGAGGCTTCCTTCCCGACCTTTCCAAGCCACAACCTTCAGGGACTGAGCAGAGCTGAGAGCTGTGAGCAGACTTGTTCGTTCACTCACTGAGACTGGCTGGCAGCCACTCTTCGTGCTCCTGCTCACTCTTCTGACACAGCCATTTCTGTGATCCTCTCCCAAGAACAGTTGTTCATTTCTGACTTGCGAACAGTTTTTAGGAACAGAAACCTGTCATGACCTGGGAACTTTCTGTTGTTTCATTACTGCAAAATTATAGTCTAAGAAAATATTAATGTATGGTATGTTTTCCTGAGACTTAACCATTGATACATAAAATAGTCAGATATGTTCCTAGCAGGTGAATGAGTTATGGAGGGGAAGAGAATTCCATCCATTGCCTACGTTGCACCATGAGAAGGACAGCCATGTAATGTGAGTGCCTAATGGCCTGAATCATTTTATTACTGAGTTAGCAGCTTGTGTTACTGTGGTAGTGATTAATTCTGTGTTCTCTAAATTATTGAACAAAGTTAACATTGCGTAGTACAGTTCCTGTAAATTAATAAGACATTAGAAGATATTTTACTCAAAACAATTGCTGGGAAAATAACAAAAGGGTCAATTCAGCAGACATATGGATTTTTCTATTTTGGAGTTGAATCGTATATTTATTTTGATATGACATTGTATTAATCACCTGGATGATGTCTTCTGTCAAAGACTTAGTACCTCTAGCAACTCCATTGGAAATACAATCGCCAAATTTTTAGGTGTTTAAATGTTCAAAGGTTAATTGAAGAATGCTCCAGATTTGTAAACTTGATGGCCTTGATTGGCAATGTAGATATGATTATTCCAATTATCATGAAACATTTATATCTTACATTAGACTTGGCAGCACTGAGCAATTTTTTCCCTCAGTAGCATCAATTTCAATTTGAAATTACTGATTTAGAAACAATTAGTGTCGATGTTCACGAATATTCTAATTGTAATTTGCTGTTTCACAGGAAACTTGGATTATTTTAAACAGATTTAACATTAAATTTTTGATAAATTACAGTGCTATTTCATAAAAATTATCTCATAAAATTATTTCATAAAAATCAATATTAGTTGCAGTATCATGGTCATTTCCCAAATGTGGGAAATGGGCAAAATAATAGCATTGAAAATGTCAACCGAATAAACTGGATAGATTGTTTTGCCGATGCACCATTTGTGGAGTACTTGGATGTTCCATCTGCATTTTAGTCAGGCAGGGGTCTGCTTTTTCTCACTCTGACCTCGAATATTATAAATAAAGCAGCTCTGTTTGCATTCTCGTATGCCCTTTCTTAATATATAACCAATCACAATGAATTAGAGTATACTGCTTCTAAGAATCCTTTTTTTTTTTTTATATACGGCATTTTGTTAATTCCAGTTTTACAAGAACTTAATGTATGATTATTCACAATGCAGTTGCATTTAACATGAGCTATGTAGAATTCTTATGCAGTATATATTTTACAAATTTCAAACTTTTGTTTTGGGACTAATGTTTTAAATTGGATGACTTTTGCAATCATTTTCAGGACCACCAATCAATATATTAGATTACAGGACAATAGATCATGCTTCAATTAATAATAATAATAATAATACATTACATTTTTATAGCGCTTTTCATATACTCAAAGACGCTTTACAGGGATTTAGAGAACATAGGGAAGTGAATAAATAGATAAATAAGTAAACAATTACACAATTTGAAATTATAATGTTAAAACGGGCATTATTGTAGTCTTCTGACATTTGGGAACTATGAGTATAAGTTCTGGAGAAGTGGTATATAAACAATTTATTTCAAATCTTTGCTATTTATATTAGCTACAAAATAATTCAGATTTTTTCAATTATATATGCAGTATAAGCTAGAATATCATACTTTTGAGAACCTTTGGTGTACTAAGTATGTTATGCAACTTTTATGGATGTAATTGACTTTTTATGTGCTGGTCCCAAAGGATGATAGTTGCATAACATGCTTTTATTTATTGTTATTACCAGTTGGCAACAGTCATGAGTTTTCCCAGCATAGCAATGGTATACTTGCATTTGCTGATGCACATGTGTGAATACTTGATAAGAAGAGGATCCAGTTCATCTGTGATCTTTCTGTAGTTAATTATCTGATAATACATCACATAAATAATACGTAAATGGATGGAATATTGCAGGAAGGCTAACCATGTTAAGTCAGGTGAATAAGGTTAAGGAAGAGAACTTTTTGATACATGCGTTCATAAGTTATAGGACCATAATTAGGCCATTTGGTCCATCAAGTCTACTCCGCCATTCAATCATGGCTGATCTATCTTTCCCTCTCAACCCCATTCTCCTGCCTGTTCCCCATTACCCCTGACTCCCATACTAGTCAAGAATCTATCAATCCCTGTCTTTAAAAATATCCATTGTCTTGGCCTCCACACCCTTCTGTGGCAATGAATTCCACTGATTCACCATCCTTTGACTAAAGAAATTCCTCCTCATCCTCTTTCTAAAGGTATGCCCTTTTATGGGCTATGGCCTCTGGACTCTCGCACTACTGGAAACATCCTCTCCACATCCACTTTATCCAGGCCTTTCACTATTCGGTAAGTTTCAATGAGGTCCCCCATTGCAACACTATAATACTTCACGCATACATTTAATGAGGCTAAAGGAAGAATTAATGCATGTTTGAGTCAATTAAAATGCCGTCAAGCTAGAAGCCGAATGCAGTTATCATCGAGAATGGCCATACCTTGATGTTTTTAATCTAGCCATGTGCAAAGTAATTTCTCAGTGGTATTTACTTTCTATTATTCCTTGCAGTTGATGTGAGCTTTCTCTGCAGTTTCTCTGTAAATTTCTAAATTTTGATGTGCAAAGACAGGTTGGGCTGAAGGGTCTGTTTCATGCTGCATAACTCTGACTCAAAGATTGCAAATATAAAATTGCAGTCATAAGCCCAAGAGTTCAAATATATAATACACATTGGTGGAAATGCCTAGCAGATCAACTGTTTGAAATACTCAACTGTTTGGTATGTCAGAAATCTACCTGATCTGGAATTTTGCAGAATGTGTTTATTTTTGAGTTCGAGCTTTGACAAAAGGTATTTTTTGTTATTTTGTAAATCTACAATTCTGTTGGGTGGATGCACCAAGATCTCTTCAGGCTTTATTAGCCTAGATTTCACATTTTTAAATGTTCATGTTACATGCCTAATTAAGCTGAAAGCCCAAAAATAGTCATATGAAAGTGTGAAATCGTCTGGAACTTCTTGTTCTTCTGAAGATTAAATATGCAGATAACCACTATTGTGTTAAAGTAATAAATTAGTGCACAATTCGGTATTTATTGCAGTTTTCTTAGGCCTATTGCTGAAAACTCTCTTCATTTATCCGTCTGGATAAATCTTTTGTTTGTTTGTTTTTATGTTTTGTTTGCTCTGTAAAGCGTCTTTGAGTTTCCTGAAAAGCGCTATATAAATTAAATGTATTATTATTATTATTATTTAAAAGAGAATCCATTCTCGTCATTATATCTTTTCGCAACCCAATCATCCAGGTGAATGTGAAATTGAGATTTAAACATACCGTAATATATTAGTTAATTTTCGGTTTATTGTCCTCTCTTCTGAGATATGTGGTGGTGGTCTTAAGGCATGTGAATCTGGCACCGTGTGAAGATTAGAGTGTTCGAGAAACATTTGTGGAAAGAATTATAGACAATAGACAATAGAAAATAGGTGCAGGAGAAGGCCATTCGGCCATTCGAGCCAGCACCGCCTTTCAATGTGATCATGGCTGATCATTATAAGTAGATTCACTTTTCTGGATGAACTGGGGTGGTGGGTGAGGTATAGTAGAAAGAGAGAAAAGACTGGTATTATTGCAATAGACCAGAGAAGGAGAAGCCAATCATTTGAAGGGATTGCAGAATTGGCTGAGAGGAAGAGAGCTGGTGATAAAGACCAGCTTTTGTGGAGAGGATCTAGATGGGTAGGAGAAGTAGACTTTTTTAAATCTCAATTTTTTTGTATAGCAAGACCATTGTAACACTATAATACTGTATTTTATACACTGGTTATTTCACTATTTGTTCTAACTTGTTGATGGCTTGATTGTATTTGAGTATGGTATGATTTGACTGGATAACATGCGAGTAGTTTTTCATTATTGGTACTCATTACAATAAAATACCAATACCATTCTGTGGTATGTGATGCAGCAAATGTTGGGTTTGAAAGGCTGAGTCATGTCTGATCAAATTTCTTCTGATGATGGCATTATTCAAATGAGTTTCCATGCAATTGTTTGGTGTACATATTTTTTGTAATGCAATACTTCCATATCCTGTCCATATGTAAATGAAGAATGAGGTAATCCTTCAGACATCTTTAATCATACGGTCCTTGTGAACACTTGATTCTTTTTCTTGTTTGTAAACAGATTTCTGAAATAGCTGCCAATTAGGAAAGTATCGGTTGTTTGATTTTAAATCTGTTATTGCTTTCCGTTTTGACTATCCTAGTTTTGAGTAAATAGAGACCTTCTGAGCATGGACTTTATTTTGAGAAAGGGAGTTGAGGAGGGAATGACCTAGAGGTAAACAGTAGTGACAGCTTTAAAAACACTTGTCACAAATTTATTTTCTTGTCGTTAATCGATATTGTTTATTAGTGTCCTTACAAGATAAATTTTAATAGAAGTAGTGATTGTCAGACCTTGGATATTTTGTCCTATGTTGTCATTGACGGTAATGAATCTGTATCTCGATGACTCTCTAGAGGGTAGTGGAGCCCAGATCATTAGATAAATTTAAGATGGAGATAGATAAATATCTGTCAAATCAAGGATTTAGGGGTATAGAGAACAGGCACAGCAAAGAAGTTGAGGCGAGCATAAATCACCGATGATCACATTGAATTGCAGGGCATGCTTGAAGGTCTGTGGGCGAATCATGCTCCTATTTTCTTGTTCTTCCAATGTAATATTATACTTCACAATACAAGTTCACAGATGGTGATCAGGGAAACTTCCAAAATCAACTTTGAATTCTGATTTCTGAATTGTTCTACATATGCAAATTAAAACAAAACTCTGATCTTTTTGCATTCACCTATATATTCAAGATATAAAAATGTACATTGTACGCTAATCAGAAGAAGGCAAGGCCTATTTAGGAGGATCTGTGATTGATGGATGCTGCTGCCTTGAGGTAGTGCCTCGTAGATGTTTCGATGGTGAAGAGGGCTCTCTGCCTGTGATTTGCCTTGGATGGGTCATCTGAGATGTTAAAGCCCAAGAATTTGGAGATGCTAACTCACTTTACCAACAACACAATGGAAATTGGCACATGGTCTTCCACTTCCTTTTTCTGAAGTCAACAATTTGTTTTGTTGGTGTTGAGCAAGAGGTTGCTGTTATGCTAGCACTCAAACAGGTGTTCTATCTCGCCCCTGTACACTGACTCATCACCACTGAATGCATTCACTACTGAATATATTCAATTTCAGTGTAAAATTTTCAACCTGACACAAAATACTTCTGTTTAACTGATTTACATTGCTTTCAATATCTTGCCTTCATTCTGACTTTTTTCTTAACCCTACTATCTAAATGTTTTTAAAACTTTTTTAAAAAAACTTTAGGAAAAGTGCTATGTTTTTAACCAATCTTTTTGGACAGCACAAACTTTCTAATAGATTTGCCATTGATTGCTTCCAGGAAGTGCTTTTATACAAGCCTTATGGACCTTTGCAGCTTTTCGTGTGCACCCCAAGACGGGAACTATTACTGTATATCACACTGATAATGTTCATACTCGTAAAGCTCAGGATTTGAGGGTAAGGATGGTGTTGGAAAATTGTCAGTTGGCGCGAGTTCTACCGAACTACAATGGAAGATGGCTGTTAGAGGCCAGTCCTCTGCATCAAAGTCCTGCGGCTGAGGAGTTCTTTCAGGCAGCTTCATCTTCAGTTGCTTTAGACGCAGGAGTATTCATTGATTTTGCGATGTTCAACTCAACTCGCAATTCACCACATGAAATAGTCTGCACCCTTGGGCAATAAGACCAGAACATCAATCATGAATGGGTAGACAAGCAGCAAATAACATGTGTACAGCACAAGTGCCAGGCAGTGATTACCTCCAAGAGGGAGTTAAACCCTGTTGTTGTTTTATATTGCCATCAGCGAATCTCCGACTGTCCATCCTGGTGATTGTTATTTTACTCTGATGGGATGAGAACTCTTGACACTCAGTTGCGTCAGCCATGAAAATGTTAACCTTTAACCATAAAGTAGTAGCCACAAGCCAGGAGTATGAAGTAGTATTAGTCACTGGTCTGGATAGGTGCCTCGACATTAGTGCTTAGTTCAACACAAGCCATGGTAAAATAATCGACTTGTATGGTATTTCCCTTCACCTGATATATAAAGGAAACCTCCTCCACCACAGACACGACATTCACAATATGTTTTGCCTCGTGTCAAGATTATTTTGGCAGCAAACATATACCATTCTAATATCTAGAAAAACAGGGGCTCTTGGTTCATTTTCAAGTTCATCTTCAACTCATTCACAATTCTGATTTGGAATCATCTTTGTCTTGTAGCCCAGAACTCCCTGCTTGTCTACACTATTTTACCAGATTCCCAACTTGTGCAATAATGGTTCTGGAAAATGGATTACAGCTTCACTCTTGAGACCATCTTGGAATGTCTTTGCTAACTTTGCACATATATTTGTGCTTTGTTCTCTCAATGCTTCTGTTTTTAAAATATATAATCTGGGCAACCTATTGTGAACAAACCATGGGATATCTTGCTTGTGAATTCTTATGGTATATGGTTTTATTTTTCCATTGAAGAACTTGTGCACAGCTATTTACAGAGCCCTCCATAATGTTTGGGACAAAGACCCATCATTTATTTATTTGCCTCTGTACTCCACAATTTGAGATTTGTAATAGAAAAAAATCACATGTCATTAAAGTGCACATTGTCAGATTTTAATAAAGGCCATTTTTATATATTTTGGTTTCACCATGTAGAAATTACAGCAGTGTTTATACATAGTACCCCCATTTCAGGACACCATAATGTTTGGAACACATGGCTTCACGGGTGCTTGTAATTGTTCAGGTGTGTTTAATTGCCTCCTTGATGCAGGTATAAGAGAGCTCTCAGCATTTAGACTTTCCTCCAGTCTTTCCATCACATTTGGAAACTTTTATTGCTGTTTATCAACATGAGGATCAACGTAGTGCCAATGAAAGTCAAAGAGCCATTATGATTCTGAGAAACAAAAATAAAACTGTTAGAGATACCAGCTAAACCTTAGGCTTACCAAAATCAACTATTTGGAACATCATTAAGAAGAAAGAGGGCACTGGTGAGCTTACTAATCGCAAAGGGACTAGCAGGCCAAGGATGACTTCCACAGCTGATGACAGAAGAATTCTCTCTATAATAAAGAAAAATCCCCAAATACCTGTCTGACAGATCAGAAACACTCTTCATGAGTCAGGTGTGGATTTGTCAATGACCACTGTCCGCAGAAGACATCATGAACAGAAATACAGAGGCTACACTGCAAGATGCAAACCACTGATTCGCCGCAAAAATAGGATGGCCAGGTTACAGTTTATCAAGAAGTACTTAAAAGAGCAACCACAGTTCTGGAAAAAGGTCTTGTGGATAGATGAGACGAAGATTAACTTATATCAGAGTGATGGCAAGAGCAAAGTATGGAGGAGAGAAGGAACTGCCCAAGATCCAAAGCAACCAAAGATGGCTGCAATACAGGCCTGGCAGAGCATCACCAGAGAAGACACCCAGTAACTGGTGATGTCTATGAATCGCCGACTTCAAGCAGCCATTGAATGCAAAGGATATGCAACAAAATACTAAGCATGACTACTTTCATTTACATGACATTGCTGTGACCCAAACATTATGGTGCCCTGAAATGGGGGGGACTACATATAAACACTGCTGTAATTTCTACATGGTGAAATCAAAATGTATAAAAATGGCCTTTATTAAAATCTGACAATGTGCACTTTAACCACATGTGATTTTTTTCTATTACAAATCTCAAATTGTGGAGTACAGAGGCAAATAAATAAATGATGGATCTTTGCCCCAAACATTATGGAGGGCACTGTAGGTTCAAAAGGCTGCCCAGAGGTATATGTGGAAGTTAATTTATTAATGTTAACTTAAGCTTTTAATACAGTTAAGGTAAATACATTCAACAACTGTATAACAACATAATAGGTTATAATTACATTGTTCAGAGTTCTTATCCCGTCGGAGTAAATGTCACTACATCTATAAAGGGGTGAAACAATTAAGTTTAAATTATAGTGTTTACTGAAACAGAGCTTTACTTAAGTAAGTTGAGGTTATATATTTGCATTGTGTGAGATACTTTGCGCCCATCAAAAGAAAACGAATGACTTTGGAGCAATCAACTGTAAATTACTTTACTAAGCCCTTTAAGCAAAAGAGTTTACAGTATTGTATTGTATGATTATGGTTTTAGCATATGGCTTTCATATTGTTACCTTGATAGAAGAGATCAATATAGCTAAAATGTCTGAGCTGAAGATGTATTTATTATCTGAACATAACTAAGCTATTTTATTTGCACATGGGCTAAAATCACAAAGTGTCAATTTCTACACGGTGGTGCAATTTTTTAATTCCTGTGAAGTACCCATAAAAATGACAGGTTATATGGACTTTACAACATACCATAGAGTCAGATCGTTAGACTAGACCAGTCTGAGTCACTGCTCATGGTCCACGTGAACTACGTCCTTATCTAATCATCCAACACTATTGCTCATTTCCCGCTTCTGCATCCCATCACAAAGTTTTATTCTTCATCACACAATCTTATAATTCTGATAGAGTAAAAAAATAATTAGATCCATTACAAAGGGAATGCTCTAACTAGAATTTCTAGACCATTATGCCTCCTCCTCTACTGGTTCTGGTTCTACTCCCCCCTCCTCCTCTACTGGTTCTGGTTCTATTGCTTCTGGTTTTGGATTCTGCTATTTATGGTGGAAGCATGCTGCTGAAAATGTAGCTCGGGTTAGTGGTTGAAACTGTCCTACAAGCAAGATCAAGACATTGAGAGGTGTTTTATGAGTAAGATCAGGGCCACTTAGATGAGTATAGGGCCATGTAAGATGAGTATAGACCAGTTGGTGTCCAAGCTAGTTGCTAAGGAGAGGCGGGGGGTGGCATGGGAATGGAGATCAGGACCTCCATCCTGTTCTCGGCTCTGGAGTACTTACAGAATGAAAGACAAATAAGATAACTTTATTGATCTTCAGACACCAAACCTTCAGCTCATTAAAATGCTTTGTGTAATTTCCCTCAAAATGCTGCTGGTGAAATGTTACGTGGGAAATGGATTTTCTGGAGCATCACATGGTTGTTTCTGTAACCATGAAAAACTGCTTTTGAATTGCATCCCACTGATGTAAATGTTCCTTTGCATGATTGAATTCACAGGCAGGCAGTAGCATGAAGTTAGTGGTCAAACATATTCTGTGTGGGATGGGAAGCAAGTTGCTTTTTGAGGCCCACGTACAATACACTCACACTTCTCTCAATATCAGTGAACATTAAATACCTGACTGAATGACAAAAGAAAATTCCTTTGGGCTATGGTGGAAGACAAAGCTCTGCCCACCTATCTGAAGTGTTTCAGACATGGGGCCTTGGCACTCTGCCAAGAGGTCCATTTGCTTCACAGGGCTTGCTGTCAAATTCCTGGGTGTGTATGGTCTGAGAAAATTCTTCCATCAAGAGCAAGCATGAACTGGTGGGTCCTTGGGTGGTCTGATTCAATCTTTTTATCTATTCTAGAGATAGTTCCGATGAAAGACTGATCTTGAACACCTCTAATTATACTGCAGCCAGATTAAATTTGCAGCTAGACGCATCTTATTTACGGTTGTTCAGCAATATTGATTGTGATTTTTCTGAATAGTAAGTAGGATTTAACAATGTACAGGTAGCTCTGTCCTAGCACGATAGTTTTGATCCAAAGAAGCCTTGCAATACAGAAAACAGTGTTATAAAATACAATGTGTCAATGGGGGTTAGAGAGTATCACACTTTCCGTAATAAAGTTAGTTTTTCTGCAAGATTTTCAAAAACAAAGGTCTCTAATAGTAATAAGTCTATTTTTAATATGCAAGCAAAAATATTAATGACATATGTTGCATGGTTTACCATTATTGCACAAGTGTCATTGGAAGTGATTGTCAATTTATGGCGACCTGTGGTTTAAGTAGTAGCTGTGTTCTGAATAGACAATGATGTCTTATTGTGGGGAGGTTCCATGGAAACAATTTTTATTGCCTAAGACAATTTTTTCCCTGAAAGCTTTTATTCTGCTTGTTAATTTTTAAAGTAACTTTTAAGTGGTTTGAAAGTGCCCAATTGAAATCGCATTATAACCAATTCGGCCCACATAATGCAGTGTTCCCTGCTTTGTCTCACACATTATATGTAATTTGTTCTATGGAAACATAAGCTGAACTCCGTATTCTGATATTTTATTTGGTAAAAAACAATAAGCTAGAAAGTCGCAAAACTGGATTAAATAAGCAAAAAGCAAACAACAGGAGGAACTTGAGTCAGGGTGAGAAGAACTGTACATAGTACTCAAAATGGTCTTATCAACATATGGTACAGTTATAACATGACATCTCAACTCCTGTACTCGTGTCCTGACAGATGAGGCAATGTACTTGCATCATGACAGATTAATGCTAGTGTGACAAATGCCAACTTCAACATCCTGTCTACCTGTGTTGCCGCTTTCACACAAGAGCTGTGTTCTTTGAGCCTTTGTTCTACATCACTCCCCTACCATTTACTGTATGTTCTGCCCCGATTTGTCTTGCAAAAATGCAACACCTTGCATTTATTTGAAATTAACTCCATCTACCATCCCTTGGCCCATTGACCCAATTGATCAAGATCTCATTAATAACCTTAGGGTTCTTCATTTTCCATTCAACTACCACTTTTTGTGTGATCTTCAAATCTACTAACCATGCCACCCATATTCACATCCAAATCATTAATATAAATAGTGAAGGGAAGGAATGGGTGTCGTTTTGGGTCGAGACCCTTCAGACTGTCAGGAGAGGGGGAGATACAGAGATAAGGAAGTGTAAGGTGCGAGAACGAGACACCAAAGGGGGTTGTGATCAGAGATCTCATTATACTTCCTTATTTCTGTATTTCCCCCTCCCATCAGTCTGAAGAAGGGTCAGTCTGAAGAATGTCACCCATTCCTTCTCGCCAGAGATGCTGCCTGTCCTGCTGAGTTACTCCAGCATTTTGTGTCTATCGTTGTTTTAAACCGCATTTGCAGTTCCTTCCTACACCTATAAATAGGGAACAGTTGGATCCAGCACTGATCCGTGTGCCAAAACAACTTCAGGTTTCGAGTCGGAAAAATAACCTATTGCCATCCTCTATATCGTATCCTTTTAAGCCAAGTTTGTATCCATTTGTGCTACCTACATACTTCGGTTTTGCAATCTTATGGTCGATACCTGCTGATAATGAATTATTTTATTGTTATTTTATTTTTGTTGCATTAATGGGCCTGTAAAGTAGGTTCCTGCTACGTATGAAAAACACTCTTGACCTCTAACATTCTGCTCCTCCAACTCTGGTATTTGTGCACCATCATTTCCTTTGTTTCTCTAGTGACAGTCGTGCCTTCATTCGTATCGGAAAAAAGGCCTAAAGTCCACGCATGGCCTTGCGTGTGTGTGTGTCTTTATAGCTTTTGTTCCATTTTTAATTAATGTTTGTTTATTGCGAACTAAATACATTATTTATGCCGGTTTAGTCACAACTGTGGTTTGGTTGATTGCCTATGCATCCCAAGAAAGTGTGTAAACAGCACATGACACTGGCCAGGTGATTAGAAGAAAGGGGGGAAACAGCGTTGAGGGAAAAGAGTTAATGGTGGCACTGAATATGCATTCTTTCCAATCTATAATCAAAGAGTTTTCCAGTTTAACAAGGCAAATATGAAAATGGATGGACAAGGATACATCTTTAGGGATTTTAGTCGTAAATTATCTGCAAAGGAAGTGACACTGTCATGATATTCTGTAGTTATGACTGAATTAGCAGTAATGGAACAAAACATTGATTTTGCAGCTCATAGTTAATGGAGAGCCTATTCTTTGCTCTGCTGGTTAGGTAGTCATCATCTATTAAGGTTGATGATATCCTATTCATGTTCTTTCCTTCCTCGGGCCGTTCCTCACAACTTCCTTTGATATAAAGCCTTTCCATATATAACTTGTAAGCATCTGGATGCTGTTTTGGCAAAAAAAGCAAGAAGACCCTTGGGTGAAATTCTGAAACAAAACAGATTACCTTGATATCTGCCGTGATTTCCCTTCAGCAGTCCAACATGGTGCTAGTATTTCATCTATTGGACTCAACAACTTTCTCGATCAAAGGCATGGCTATGGGAACTCTCTTGGGCCCAGGCTTCACATGCTCCTTTGTAGGATATGTAGAAACATCCTTTTTTTGTCATTGTTGATGTTAAATGTACGTTTTGTTTTATTTTTAATTCTGTGTATGTAGGGGGGTGGTGGGGGGGTTGGGGGAAACCTTTTTTTAAATCTCCTCCTCAACGGAGATGCGACCTTTACCGTGTCGTATCTCCGTTCGCGCAACGGCCTAACATCGTGGAGTCGGCGGCCTCCAGCTGGGATCGACCTTGAAGACTCCAGTCGCAGGGCCTGGACTTACCATCTCGGAGGCTTCGGCCGTGGGCCCTGCAGACCGCAACATCGGGAGTTCGCAGGTCCCTGGCTGGCGACCGGCTTTTGGGAGCTCCAGCCGTAGCAGCTTCGACCGCCCCGAAGCACGAGGCACGA
Organism: Rhinoraja longicauda; assembly: GCF_053455715.1. Classification (NCBI taxonomy): domain Eukaryota; kingdom Metazoa; phylum Chordata; class Chondrichthyes; order Rajiformes; family Arhynchobatidae; genus Rhinoraja; species Rhinoraja longicauda. The sequence goes on from NC_135981.1 coordinate 11,549,531, forward strand.
TCAACCCGCCCGCAGGCCCTTCATCACCCTGCGTGGCTCGGCCGCGGCACTTTACATCGCCCGGTGGGGGCTCAGGACTCTCATCACCCTGCGTGGCTCGGCCGCGGCATTTTCCATCGCCCGGTGGGGGCTCAGGACTTTCTTCGGCCTGCTCGGCTCGACCCTGGGACTTTCCATCGCCCGGTGGGGGCTTCAAGGGGTTGGGAGCCTCGATCGCCTCGTGGCGCCACGGGAGAAGAACGAGGAGGAGATAAGACTTTGCCTTCCATCACCGTGAGGGTATGCCTAGAGCAATCACTGTGATGGCTGTTTTGTGTAAAAAATTTGTATCTGTGTGTCTTGTGTTCTTTAATGTCTACTGCTGGACCCTGACGTGAGAGGACGCTGGCGTTGATTATTCGCCGCTTTTCCGTCAGGATAGTTTGTCTGTTTGTCTGTTTGTTTCTATGTTAATTGTATTTGTAAAGCGCTTTGTGCATGTGTTAAGGCGCTATATAAAATAAATATATTATTATTATTATTATTATTAAATTCACCTCGGTGTTCACTCTTAATATTTTAACATTGATAGTATAGGTGCTGCTTCCTACATTAATACAGAATTCAAAAATATTGTTACTTTTGCTGCCGATTTCCACTGCATTCTCACTTTCAAGTGACCCATCACTCTTTCAAGTGACCCATCATTGATTCTTACCCTGCCTGACTGGATTTTTATCTCCATCACTAATAATCATTTGATGCCCAGACTCCCACATGTGCCTTAAATATTCCTCCATTTTGTTTCCTGTTAGGATTCCATTTCATTCTCTTCACCTTTTTTAAACCTCCATGGTATCAGATTTGAGGAAATTACTTTTCATGGAAATGCCTCTGTTATGTTTTCCTTTTACCTTAATCATGACTCCTCCCACCAATAGTTAACTGTTTCTCTTTTGACAGATGCTCCCTGATGATTATTTCCAGCGTTTTATGCTGGAATCAAATAGATTGGGGACTGGGTAAAACATTGGTGCACTACATGTGTACCTGGGATAAATTGGTCTGGACTGCCTCCGAGTGGTGAGCAGCCTGCTGTTGTCATTCATCTATCTGTACTTGGCTCCACTGGTGACTTGGTTTTTGAAGCCTGTTTCTGATTGGCATGACCGACTGGAGCATGTAACCCTGCCATCAAAATGCAAGAGATGTATCCACAAATGCTTCAACAGCTGGTTAAATCTTCCCACAGGCTTACCATCTGTCAAAAATGTCAAAATAAATTGTCTGGCATTTTCAAAGATTGAACATTGTTCAAACTATTAGAAAATAATACTATTTAAAATAATTTATGTTTGTAAACTTGATTTTTAAATATTTAATTTAAATACTCGATTTAAGTTAAATACAATTTCTCCATACATTCAACTTGGCTTATGAGTTGAAATAAATATAAGTTTCCTGAATCCATTCTCCTCTGAGCTATTACATCCCATTGAAGTAGATGGAGTTGCTGTGCATGTGCCAGTTTTAGTACCAGGGTTGTAAACAGTTGCATATTGTAAGGGATTTATTGTACAAAAAAACCGTATGATTTTGCTTTAGGGCTCCAGTTTTGCTGTTTAGTCAACAGTTAAGAAGCAGGTTTACAGACCTCCCAACCCTTCCGAATTTGGCGGAAAGTTTCTGCTTTCTTATTTCATTTCCGCCATTCCGATTTCGCCCCTCAATTTTCCGCAAAACACATGCCCCGCCACTCGCCTCGCCGCTGGTCTGGCCTCGCCGCTGGTCTCGCCCCGCCGCCCGCCCGGCCTCGCCCCGCCGCCCGCCCGGCCTCGCCCCGCCGCCCGCCCGGCCCCGCCCTGCCGCCCGCCCGGCCCCGGGAAGAGCAAAAAAACTGTTGCACCAGTAACAACAAGAATGCGCCCTTCTCGTGTTGCTCAGATGCTCCTTCCTTTAATAGTGGCCTTTTTGAGGGATGGAAAAGACAAACATCTGTTTTGTACCTCATGAAGTTATGATGTTTTTGTAGGGAAGTGTTTCCTGGTACAGGAAGTTCCTGTGTTATGTGAAGGTTTTGTTCTTAGGAACTCTCATTAAACTGATTTCTCTCCAAGTCAGAAATATGACCTTTCTACAGTAATCCATGTTGCATTGTCTACCTACACTTGCTATAATTTCATTTTATTCAATAATTTCTAACACTAATATTTAAACAAACTGAATGTATACTGTATCCAATTGTTAATGGTTACAATGGAACATTTGTTATAAGTAGCTTGAAAAATGTTTTTTGAAAATGTAGTTGTTGGAATCCGATAGAAAAGGAGGGTGAAGCATGGAGCTGAAGAAGAGTTGGGGAGGTGGGAACAGTTGGGCGTAGAACTGGTGGGAGGACTGTGCGGTTGATGGATTGATGGAGTGGAAGGGGAAGAGCAAAGAAACTGCGATGTGGGCTGGAATAAGTGTATCTGAGAGAACTGGAGTAGATCTGAGAGAGCTAGGGAAATTAACTGTGACATTGTTCCATGGGATGCTATGATTGATGTTATCAGGTCTGACAGATATTTGTCATCAATGGGTAACCTAGTGGATGCATGGCATTGTATGGCCTAATGACGTGTGCTGAGACGAGTGCTACAACTGCATTACTTGAATCCGTTCTTTCTCCATACCATCATTGGACACCAGATCTCTTCTTCTTTGATCTCTCCCCAATATCCTGCAATCATGTTGCCTATTTTTTCCCCAGAATGCCATAGTTTCTATTTCAGCGTTCTCCTTTGCTCTCATCACTCTGTGTTCTTATTTCATTCTCCTTTCTCCTGGTCTGTCCTTGCCCTCCATTTCTCTTAGTCTCTCACATCATCATCCTCCTCCTACTTTTTCTCCCTCACCTAACAAAGGTTCCTTGTTATAACTGTATTTCTGGTTTGATTCATGCTTCCCCTGGAGGGTGACAGGGAAGCTGCATGTCATGGGTATGCTTGGAAAGATGGTCTGTTGGGAATCCTTTCAAATAAGAGGTACATGATCTGCAGCCAGTTTCATTTCTAAATTTTCTATTCTCTCACACTAAGGGTAGCGGTCATAACAACAAAACGTCTGCTTGCTGTTTGAACGACAAGATATCCTGATTTATTCAGTTGTACAATCTGTGTACTTCAGGCTTCTGTAATTGAATCCTCATAAAACAATTACTTGTTAGTCAACGTCAGTGTACTTGGCTTATGTTGAATTTAATGTGGAAGTATGTTAGTATAAACTAAAAGAATAATGTGACACCTGTAGAATAAATTGTAGCGATGGAGACTAATTGACACTTAATTCCTTGTCTTTTTCTCTGCAGGGTAAAACAAATGACAAAGACGAAGATTAAACCTTTGGGACTGAACTGTAATTTGATTGAAGACTGCATCCGAGGCTTTCTTAACAGTAGCAGATGCCACCTGCTGATCATTTGGAAAGATTGATGGCATATTTGTGCTTAGTTTTGATTCCTGATACACTTATCACAGTAAGAATATTTTTCAGTAACGTTTGTTATGTCTGTCTAAAGTTAATATACTTAGTTTTGATAATTGTCCTACCGTATAAATAGCATTCTGTTTCCATTTTTCATTTTCATATTTTGAGTATTTTCCAAATATCAAAAACAAATTGAATTTGTAGTGATTTTTTTTGTATTTATAAGAATAGCTTATTTATATATTATGTAACTTGTACACCTCACATTTTTAAAAGAAAATATACGGTGCAAAGTACACGTGTTGAGTCTCTCTTTAGCCATTGAATGTTCCTTCTGGTAGGAATTGAATTTCAGGTAAAGGGTTGGAGTACTTGTTGCTCTGCTGAAGGCCTGCTTCAAGACTGTGTTTCACTTCCAAGCCTTCCACGTGCTTGGCACTGTGCAATGCCTCGCTCTCTTTTGGGACATGTTTGCTGTTGATCTGAATTTATTAAAATTCTTATTTTTTAATTAAATGCTCAAATTTACCAAGTTTAAATTGAGTGTAAATGAGTTTAAAAATACATTAATTAAAATAAACCATGTATTTGTTTAATCAAATACATGAAGAAAGTACAAACTTTCTAACTGAGTAGAAGGTATGAGAAAAAATAAAATATGCAAGTTGTAAATGAAGCATTTTCTATATGGAGAATTCAAATAAATGCGATGTTAGAGCTAGAATTATTTATCAGATGTTTGGAGAGAGAAAATTGATTTAATATTTCAGGTTGATGGTCCATAAGGACTGGGAAAATTTATCTGAATGGTGTCAAGTTAGGAAAAGGGGATGTACAACGTGATCTGGGTGTCTTAGTGCATCAGTCACTGAAAGGAAGCATGCAGGTACAACAGGCAGTGAAGAAAGCCAATGGAATGTTGGCCTTCATAACAAGAGGAGTTGAGTATAGGAGCAAAGAGATCCTTCTGCAGTTGTACAGGGCCCTAGTGAGACCGCACCTGGAGTACTGTGTGCAGTTTTGGTCTCCAAATTTGAGGAAGGATATTCTTGCTATTGAGGGCGTGCAGCGTAGGTTTACTAGGTTAATTCCCGGAATGGCGGGACTGTCATATGTTGAAAGACTGGAGCGACTAGGTTTGTATACACTGGAATTTAGAAGGATGAGAGGGGATCTCATCGAAACGTATAAAATTATTAAGGGGTTGGACACGTTAGAGGCAGGAAACATGTTCCCAATGTTGGGGGAGTCCAGAACCAGGGGCCACAGTTTAAGAATAAGGGGTAGGCCATTTAGAACAGAGATGAGGAAAAACTTTTTTAGTCAGAGAGTTGTGAATCTGTGGAATTCTCTGCCTCAGAGGGCAGTGGAGGCCAATTCTCTGAATACTTTCAAGAGAGAGCTAGATAGAGCTCTTAAGGATAGCGGAGTCATGGGGTATGGGGAGAAGGCAGGAACGGGGTACTGATTGAGAATGATCAGCCATGATCACATTGAATGGCGGTGCTGGCTCGAAGGGCCGAATGGCCTTCTCCTGCACCTATTTTCTATTGTCTATTGTCTATAAAGCAGGGGGAGCAAAGGGATATCTGAAAGGGTGGAGATCAGGAGAAATGGATGACATAGATTGGTGTTATAGAATCATAGTCATACAGGTCACTTGGTTATCATGTCTGTACCCTTTACTAATCCCATTTGCTAGGTCTGTGGCTTGAGGATTCAAGCGCTCATCCACATTTATTAAATGTTGTGAGAGTACCTGCTGATATCGCCTCTCAGGCAGTGTATTCAACATTCTGGGTACCTACCCTCTGGGTGAAGAAAACATCTCAAGTGTCTACAGATTCCTCTCCTACCAACTTATTCTTCACCTTAAACCTGTGGTTTTTTGATGTCTCACGGGGAAGTTTCTCACCATCTATCCCATCTGTGCCAATTAAAAATTTGTATGCTTCAGTCAGGTCCTCCTCAGGCACCTCTGCTCCAAGGATAACACACCCAGCCTATCCAGTCTCTCATCATAACAGAAACATTCCATCCCTGGCAACATTCTGTCAAATACGCCCCGCACCCTCTCCGGTGCAATCACATCTATCCTATAGTGTGCTGGCCAGAACTATACACAATTTTCCAGTTGTGACCTAACCTAAGTTTTATGCGGGCGTTCCATGATTTCTTGGTTTTTAAATTAATATACTAGGAAACTTGTCCGATTGTTCCTAAATATTTTCCAGAGGTTATGGTGTATGTCTTGCACTTATTAGACCTCCCAAAATGCACCATCTCGCACTTAACGGGATTAATTTCCAACTCCCACTAACTTGCCCAATTTACCAGATGACCCATAGGAAAGCAAGTTTAAGGCTTGTTAATGGTAGCTAATCTGAGACAGTGAGCTGTTGTTAACATTTTTGGAATCTTATCTGGCAGATTGTTTTATTGCGACTGGATGGGAAAGCATACATTTCCTAGCACTGACATTGAAAGTGGCCCCTCAGATATTATTTTTATTTTCCCTACAAATTGTACTCCTATTTGGCAGTGTATTAGAATGTGTTGTTGCTTTACGGAAATGGGTGAATGATTTAGGTGGATGTAGAAAATATATAATTGCCAACAGTAGGAACTGACAATATCATTGTTTTATTCACAAAATGCTGGAGTAACTCAGCAGGTCAGGCAGCATCTCGGGAGAGAAGGAATGGGTGACGTTTCGGGTCGAGACCCTTCTTCAGACTGATGTCAGGGGGGCGGGACAAAGGAAGGATACAGGTGGAGACAGGAAGATAGAGGGAGATCTGGGAAGGAGGAGGGGAAGGGAGGGACAGAGGAGCTATCTAAAGTTGGAGAAGTCGACGTTCATACCACCGGGCTGCAAACTGCCCAGGCGAAATATGAGGTGCTGTTCCTCCAATTTCCGGTGGGCCTCACTATGGCACTGGAGGAGGCCCATGACAGAAAGGTCAGACTGGGAATGGGAGGGGGAGTTAAAGTGCTCGGCCACCGGGAGATCAGTTTTGTTAATGCGGACCGAGCACAGGTGTTCAGCGAAGCGATCGGCGACAATATCATTGTGCTGCATTGATAGAATTGCACTTCCTTATATTAAGCTTCAACTTGTTTATGCCATTTTCTTGGATAACAAGGATATTCAAAACTCTGCCTGTGTTTTAATTCAGAACCCTAGTTCACCCTTTTTCCTGTATTGGTTTGATTCAATTTACATAATCTTGACCTTTTTGATCTGTCATTCTCACCCAAGGGTGCATGATCACCTTGGAGGGAACACCAAAGATTACAGTGTGTCCATTGGTTTTATTAAAGTCATTAGCCAACAAAAGGAGGTTATTCAGCCCATTGGGTCCATAACTGCTCTTAAGATAAATTCCATCAGTTGTATTCACCTTCCCTTTTCCATGTAGCCCTGCAAAGTATTCTCTTTTTGGCACCCATTAATTTCTCTTTAGTTTTTTTTGCTTACTTGCATGTAGGGGTAATTTACAGCAGCCAATTAACCAACTAGGACATCTTTAGGATGTGGGAGGAAAGGAGAACCCAGTGGAAACCCACATGGGCACAGGAAGAAGTACAAACTCTGCATTCAAGAGCAGTAAGGTAATTTTGCTAGTACATTTTCAAGAAAAACCTGTGCTCGTTGCCCTGGCCTTGTGGCTATTGTCTGACTCCTTAAAAGGTCCAGCGAACGACCAAATCATACATGGTACAACAGATAGTGCAAAGAGAAAATAATCAGACTGCAGAATACAGTGTAAAAGCTGCAGAGAAAGTTTGGTTAAAAAATGTACAATGAGACAGATTGAGTGGTTGGGACTACACCCGTATCTTCTCAGAGGTCAGTTCAATAATCTGATACCAGTGGGGAAGAAGCTGTTCCTGATTAAGATTTTCAGCAACTGCGGTGCTTTGTATTTCAAAGTTTATGTTTTATTTTCCTCCCCTAGTGCTTTCATTCATCTCCTTATGTTTGTATCTCCTGCAGAGATATCAAGTGAAATTGACAAGCCTTCTCTGCCTTCTCTCTGCCTGAATTCCCACTGTTTGTTCATTAAATCTCACTTGGTCTCAACCCTATTACAAATATTCCCTTTGATCTCTACGATTCATCACCCTACTCTGACTTAAAATGTATATGATTTATAAGGTCACAACATTTTTTGTTATATTTCCATTCAATAGCTGCTATATTAGATGCCTGTATTCCAATTGTGATCTTTTGATCATCCCTAAAATGTAATCACATACCACTTCAACTCCACATACCATGACTGGAATTAGAGTCATAGAATCGTAAAGAATGGGAACAGACCGTTCAGCCCAACTTCTTCATGCCAACCAAGATACCCCATCTATGCCAGTCCCATTTGCCCATATTTATCCCATAATCCTACAAACCTTTCCTATTCATGTATCTGTCCAAATGTTTTTTAAATGTTGTTTATAATACCTGTATCAACTATCTCCCCTGGCAGCTCATTCCATATACCTACCTACCTTTTTGTGGAAAAAGTTGTCCTTCAGGTTCCTATTGATTCTTTCCACTCTCACTTTAAACCCATTCCTCTGTTTCCTGATTCCTCTACTCTAGGTAAAGGATTCTGTGCATTCACTCTATCAATTCTCTTCATGATCTTATACACCTTTATAAGATCACTCCTCGACTTCCTGCTCTCCAAGGAATAAAGTCCTAGCTTGTCCAAACTCTCCCTATAGCTCAGGCCTTCAAGTCCTGGCAACACCCTCTTAAATCTACTTTGCACTCTTTCCAATTTAACAACATCCAGTAGCAGGGTGATCAAAACTGAATACAATACTCCAAATGCCGCTTCACCAACATGTAGTACAACTGTAATTTAATATCCCAACTTCTATATTCAATACCCTGAATGATGAAGGCCAATGTACCAAAAGCCTTCTTGACCATCTTGGGCGGCACGGTAGCGCAGCGGTAGAGTTGCTGCTTTACAGCGAATGCAGCGCCGGAGACTCAGGTTCGATCCTGATTACGGGTGCTGCACTGTAAGGAGTTTGTACGTTCTCCCCGTGACCTGCGTGGGTTTGCTCCGAGATCTTCGGTTTCCTCCCACACTCCAAAGACGTACAGGTATGTAGGTTAATTGGCTGGGTAAATGTAAAAATTGTCCCTAGTGGGTGTAGGATAGTGTTAATGTACGGGGATCACTGGGCGGCACGGACTTGGAGGGCCGAAAAGGCCTGTTTCCGGCTGTATATATATGATATGATATGATTACTTTCAGTAGAACTATGTACCTGAACTTTCAGTTCCCTCTGCTCTACAACAATCCACACGGTCCTGCCATTCACGGTGTAGATTCTACCCTAGTTTGTCTTCCCAAAATGCAATGCCTTATTTACCTTCATTAAAGTTCATTAACCATTCCTCAGCCTATTTGCCAGCTGATCAAGAACATCCTGTGATTTTTGATAACCAGGTTCACTCTCAACAATACCACCTTCTTCCTAAGTCACTGCCTCTTTCCTGTGCTGCATTGTTTTTTCAAACCAATCTTTTGAGTTTTCTTGATCTATTCTTGTTTCCATGTCTACTCATTGTCGAATTTAGTGTGTGATGATGTGTTGGATTTACATTCTGGTGTACTGGCAAAAAACACTTGGGATGCCGAACGATTGAAATCTACACATAAATGGAAGTTTTGCTGCTAAGTGGATGCTTAACCCATTGGATTTACATTCATGTTGGCATAATCTTTGAAATGCTTGTTAGGCATCATGCCAAAGTGAAATACTGAATATTCATGAAGTGGATGTCTTGCAGCGGAATTGGGTAGTACTGATTGAAACAGAGAAAGCGAGTTTTCTGAAATTGTTGCTTTCTGGAGTTAACACCAAATTCAAGAATATGCCGAGACAGAAGATGTGTTTCCATTTCTTGGTTGTTATGCGCCTCATTATAAAACAGTCAGAATTTTAAGAGCGGACATGGGATAGCAAATTAAAATAGCTGTCTGAGATATCAGGGTTGCCCCTAAGGACTGACTAAGTGAGGTGCAAAGCAGTAACCCAGTTTGCATTGGTTTTCTCCAAAGCAGAGGAGACCATTGAGTGGAAGAAGTTTAATTGAGTCACTGATACACCTGAAAGGATTGATTGAGGCCATGAATGGTAGGAAGGGGATAAGTAATTGGGTAGATGTTGGCTGCCTGTGGAAGTACTGTAAGAATGGGTGTGTTGGGCAAAGATAGAGCAGCAGACCAGGGAATTGTGAGGAGAAGTGACCATTTGAAATGTTGAAAGGAAAAAGGTCGAATGCTTCAATATCATTGATCATGGCAGAAATTGAAAATAATTATTTATAAATGTGGAGGCTGGTCGTGTGAAAAGAGAAGACATGGGGAACATGTACACCCACAAAAAGTGTATGGAATCTCTGGAGATGTTACATCAATGTTTTCTGTGCACATTCTTCCAAATGTATTGGCTGGTTTAACAAATCGATGTCAGAGTCCTCTCCCAGCAAAAATCCTGAGCATTGAAGTTCTGACAATGGTTATTTAGCTTAAATGAGCTGTTCACATTGTCTGTATGCCTGAGACCAGACTTCAGAACAAATGCCCTTTACTGCGCTCTGTCATAGTAAAACATTTGTTGGAAGACAGTCTGCTTGGGGAAAGAAAATTAGCATGGAGTTATACAGCATTGAAACAGGCCAGTTGCCCCAACTTGTCCATGCCGAACAAGATACCACATCTACGCTAGTCCGACCTGCCCATGTTTGGCCCATATCCTTCTAAACCTTTCCTATTCATGTACCTGTCCAAATGTCTATTAAATGTTATTATAGTACCTGCCTCAAATACCTCCTCTGGCAGCTGGCTCAATATACCCACCACCATGAATGTGTAAAAAAAAAATTACCCTTCAGGTTCCTATTAAATCTTTCCTCTCTCACCTTAAACCTATGACTTCTGTTTCTTGATTCCCCGACTGGGTAAAACACTGCATTCACTCTATCATAATCTTATACACCTCTGTAAGATCATCCCTTGGTCTCCTGCGCTACAAGGAATAAAGTTCTCGCCTGTCCAATCTCTGCCTATAGCTCAGGCCCTCAAGTCCTTGGAACATCCTTGTAAATCTTTTCTGCCCCGTTGCTAGCATAACAACACCCTTCATCTATGGCAGGGTGACAAAACCGAACATAGCACTTCGGGAGGAGAGTGGGAGTGGGGGAAAGGAGGGGGAGGGGAGTAGGTGAGAGGGGTGGGGGACATGGACTGTTGTGATTTGCTGTTGAAGACCACTGGAGCAAGTATGTCTTCAATGAAATTAAGAGGAGAATCTGGTCTGCGTGACGTTTCCAGATTTCTACACCGTTTACATGAACCTCGACCTGGTACGAGACAGGACCTAGCTTCTTTGCGATGCGTCCTGGTACCCATTTCTCCCCTCTCGTGTAGTTGCGCACGAGCATGCTCTCTCCCTCCTCAAATTCTCAAGCTGGGCGCGAATCGTGGTGCAACTTTTGCGAAAATTGTTTGTCACCAATGGTCGCTCTTTCATCTGACATCGCGATGCTGAAACATGTGCGAATTTTCCTTTTCATCAGCATTTCAGCCGGCGTTTGCGTTGTAGAAGTTTGCGCCGTTGAACGATACGAGATGAGGAATCGAGCAACACACGTTTGCAGAAGTCCTGACATCTTGCGGAGTGCTGCCTTCATCGTCTGCACGGCGCGCTCTGCGAGACCATTGGTTGCTGAATGGTATGGCGCACTTTTGACATGACGAATGCCATTCTCTTTCGTGAACTTTGCGAACTTTTCGCTAGCGAAACATGGGCCGTTGTCCGAAACCAGTGTATGTGGAAGGCCATGTGTCGCGAACACGAAGTGAAGCTTGTCGATAGTGACGTCACTGGTTGATTCACTTGTGATATGCACTTCAATCTACTTTGAATATGCGTCGATGAGAACAAGCAACATCTTTCCCTGCCGGCATAATCGACATGAACTCGCGACCCTGGTTGACTAGGATGCTCCCATGAATGCAATGGTGCTCTGGGCGGATCCTGCTGATGCATTTGGCATTCTGAACACGCTTGGACTTTGTGCTCCAAGTCTTTATCGATTAAAGGCCACCACACACAATTTCTAACGATCGCTTTCATCACAATACCCGGATGGACATCATGCACTTCCTCAATCATTTGCGAGCGACATTGGGGTGGTAGTACAACACGACTATCCCAGAGAAGACAACCCTCGTGAACGCTCAGCTCCACTTTGTGACTGAAGTAGGGCTTGAAATCATTATTTGGTCTGGCCACCCGCTCATGATGTATTCGCGAACACGAGACAGAATCGGATCCCTCTGCGTCATGGTGCAAACACGCGACGGAGTGATGAGCGATTTCTCCAACTTGCTCATCAGAAGGACGATTTCTCCTGGTATTGAGGCTTGCGATACCGTCGCTCGTCGTGGGAGTCGGCTAAGCGCATCTGCGTTTGTGTTGACTGAGCCCGATTTGTACGCAATGTCGTAATCGTCCGCTGCCAGTGTTAGTGACCAGCGAATCACTCACGGCAAAGCCATTAGCGGAATGGCCTTGTCGATACTGAACAACCCAAGAAGCGGCTTGTGGTCAGTGTTGATTACGAATCGTCGTCCGTACAAGTATGTGTGGAACCTCTTGACGTCGAAGACTATGGCTAGACCCTCCTTATCCAGCTGCGAGTAGTTGCGTTCGGCGTTATTCATACTGCGTGAAGCGTAGCCTATTGGCATTTCCATGCCATCTTCCATGACGTGACAGCACTGCCCCTACTCCGTAAGGGCTGGCGTCGCAGAAGAGAACGAGCGGCTTGTTGCTGTCGTAGTGTGTCAGAACTTTGGACAATTTCAGGCTTTGCTTAGCTTGTGCGATCCCAGTGCCATCGAATCGTTTTGCGTAGCAGTTGATGAAGCAGTTCAAGCATAGTTGAGAGATTCATCAGAAATTTGCCGTAATAGTTCAGCATCCCAAGTAACGCCTTCAGTTCTCTGACGTTCTTCAGTTCAGTCAGCTCATCAATGGCTTTGACTCGTTCATCCACTGGCTGCAACCCTTCAGCGCTCACCTTATGGCCCAGGTATTCATTGACGAGAAAGGCGCATTTTTCCCGTTTCAGCCGTAGGCCTGCATCTTGGAGCCTGCGGAGGACTTGTTCGAGGTTGTCGAGGTGTTCTTCCTCGGAACTACCTGTGACGAGCAGATCGTCCAGATACACAGCAACTCCAGAAATCCCCGCCAGAAGATTGTCCATCGTACGCTGAAATACAGCTGGTGCTGTTGAAATGCCAAACGGCATTCTGGTGTATTGGAACAAACCGCGATGGGTATTTATCGTCACCAGTTCACGGGATCTGGACGACAAAACCAACTGCTGGTAAGCGTGCGACAGGTCAAGTTTGGTGAACTGCTTCCCCTTCACCAGCTTCGTAAACAACTCATCAATCCGAGGTATCGGATACGTATCAGATCAAGCTGCTGTATTCACCGTTAACCTGTAGTCTCCACAGGTTCTCACGCTACCGTCTGCCATGTCAATGGAGACAATCGGTGCCGCCCATTTCGAGTGTTGAACGGGTTCTATGATTTTCTCCTCCTGTAGGCGATCTAATTCGCGATCAACACGATCGCGACGGGCCAGCGGCACTGGTCGAGCCTTGCTGAATTTCGGTGGTATGGCCAGGTCGATGTTAACTTCGAAGCCCTTGAGCGTCCCGAGTACCGCCTTGAAGAGGTCACCGTATTTGGAGAGGAGGCACTGCAGGCGGTCGTTCACGTTGCCTGGTTCACCTCCTGCCAGATGAGTCCCAGAACTTTCAACCACTCACGGCCAAATAGGCTTGGCCCCGCCCCCTTCGCTACCAGCAGCTTGAGCGTCGCTGTTTGCTGGTTGTGAGAGACGGGCACTGAACATTCTCCCAACAATTCCACTTTCTCTCCAGTGTAAGTACGGAGAACCACGGTGCTATTACAAAAGCGTAACCTTTCACCTTTTCGCCACTGGTCCTTCCATGTCTCTTCACTGATAAGCGTAATTGCAGCTCCGGTGTCGATTTGCATGGGGATGGTCTTTCCCCCCCACACACATGTCCACAGTGAATGGAGTAACTTTCTTCTTCTCACTTTTAGTATGATAAAGACCATACACATCACCTTCCTCGGCCAGTTGGTGGCTTTTTTCCGTTTTTCCGGCTGATTGCTTTTTCTGCTGTTTTTTCCTTCCCCTCTGAGCATTTTCCCCACTCGACTTGCACACCCGTGAGAAATGCCCTTTTTCCCGCAGTTGAAACAATCCACCTGTTTCGCTGGACAGTCGTTTGGGTCAGCGTGGGGAGAGCCACCACAGCGATAACATGAAGATTCTCTTACGGTTTCCCGCTTGGGCTGACCACTGTGAGGCCCCCTTGATTTTGCGATTTTGTTTATCGCTTCGCTTGGCTTTTGTTTCCCGTCACGGAGATTAGCCGAGTGCCTTATTAATATCCAACATAGCTTCTGACAATAATCGACGCTGAATGCGGTCATCATCAATCCCACACACCAAACGATCATGTAACATTTCATTGAGATTCGAACCATAAGCACAATGTTCAGCGAGGTGACGTAACTCAGCCACATAATCAGCGACTGACTCACCCGGTTGACGATGACGAGAGTTGAATTTGTAACGCTGGACGATGACCGACGGTTTCGGAACCTTGTGATTCGTGGCTGTTGACACAATCTCAGAATATTCGACTTGCCCAGGTTTCTGTGGAGCAAGTAAACTCGAGATGAGTCTGTACGTTGGTCCTCCACACACGGAAAGCAAGATGGCCCTCTTCTTTCCTGCATCTGTAATGTCGTTGGCGAGGAAGTAATGTTCAATGCGCTTGGCGTGCTGCACCCAGTTGCCACGTGAAACATCAAATTCCCCTATTGAGCCTAAAATAGCCATGGTAGCCACAACAGCAAGTTACCAGGTGAAACTTCAAAACAAGTTTATCCTCGTCGCCAATTAATGATACGTTCTTCTCAGTATCATTCTCAAAAGCACGCATTGAGTGGGAGACCAAAACAACACACGTCTGGACACAAGATCGCCATTTTAACTCTCTGTGTATTTTAGCAAATGTGCAGGCACAGCTTTACCATATTGTTGCATGTATACGTCACATAGCAGCTTTACCATATTGTTGCATGTATACATCACAGGTATGTGCAGTTTTAAATGAAACTCTTTCTTCTTAACAGTCATACATTTTATGATCATTGTTCTTTTATTCAATACCAAGAGAATTAGGATGTGTAAGGAAGAAGCAAAATAGAAAAAACGAAACAAATCAATTTTTTCTTTATGTTGTAAAAAGTATTTCTGTTCAATAACCTTTCTATAAATAGGAGAATATACTCATGAAAGGCCTGACATTGTACATGTAGTCCAAGAACTACAGACTGTTGGAAATAATAGTCGATTTTCACACATGAATGTAGCGCAACGCGGATGCGCATTTGGCGAGCACGCTTTGCTGAAAAGTTGCATTATGCGCCATATTATGAATTTTGATGTAAAATTCTGAATTTTAGACATCAAAATTCTGAGTTTGTAAAATCAAATGTTGGGATGTCTGGTGTACAATTGTAACATAACATCTCAATTTTTATACTCCAAGTATTGACACAAAAGGCTGGAGTAACTGAGTTATCTCTGGAGAAAATGTCACTTAACCTTTCTCTGTAGAGATGTTGTCTGACCTGCTCAGTTACTGCAGTATTTTGTGTCTATCTTTGGTGTAAGCCAACATCTGTTGTATAGCATCTGAGTATAGAATTTGGGAGGTCATGTTACAGTTGTATAAGATGTTGGTGAGACTGCATTTAGAGTATTGTGTTCAGTTTTGGGCACCATGTTATAGGAATTATGTTGTCAAGCTGGAAAGGGTGCAGAGAAGATTTACGAGGATGTTGCTAGGACTCGTGAGCCCGAGCTTTTAAGAGAGGTTGTGCAGGCTAGGACTTGGAGGGCAGGAGGATGAGGGATGATTTAATAGAGGTGGACAAAATCATGAGAGGAATAGATCGGGTAGATGCATAGTCTCTTGCCGAGTAGGGGAATCAAGAAACAGTGGACGTGGCTTTAAGGTGAGGGGGGGGGGAACGATTTAATAGGAACCTGAGGAGTAACTTTTTTACACAAACGGTGGTAGGTGTATGGAATGAGCTGCCAGAGGAGGTAGTTGAGGCAAATATTATCACAAAGTTTAAGAAACATTTACACAGGAACATGGATAGGATAAAGGGATATGAGCCAGGTGTAGGCAGGTGAGACTAGTTTAGATGGGATATGTTGGCTGGTGTGAGTAGGTTTGGCCAAAGGGACTGTTTCCACGCTGTAAGATTCTATGCAGTTCCTTTTTATTTTGTTCTATCAAGTCAAGTCAAGTTTATTTGTCACATACATATACAAGATGTGCAGTGAAATGAAATTGGCAACGCCTGCGGATTGTGCTAAACTACAAAACGGAATAGAATTATTTTTTTTAACACAAAAAATAAATTAATACAGTAAATTAAATTAGTGCCTGGTGATATGAGAGTTAACAGTCCTGATGGCCTGTGGGAAGAAACTCTGTCTCATCCTCCCTGTTTTCACAGCGTGACAGCGGAGGCATTTGCCTGACCGTAGCAGCTGGAACAGTCCGTTGCTGAGGTGGTAGGAGTCCCCCATAATGTTGCTGGCTCTGGATCTGCGCCTCCTAATGTATAGGTCCTGCAGGGGGGCGAGTGTAATTCCCATAGTGCATTCAGCCGAACATACTACTCTCCGCAGAGCCTTCCTGTCCTGGGCAGAGCTGTTCCCAAACCAGATTGTGATGTTCCCGGACAAGATGCTTTCTACAGCCCTAGAGTAGAAGCACTGAAGGATCCTCAGAGAGACTATACTCAGTACCCTGACTATTGAAGGCCACTATACTAAAAGCCACCTCGACCACCCTACCTATCCATGATGACACTTTCAAGGATCTATGTACTTGCACTCCTAGATCCCTCTGCTCTACAACACTCCCCAGGGCCTTGCCTTTCACTGTGAATGTCCTACCCTGGTTTGACTTCCCAAAACGCAACACCGTGCACTTATCTGCATTAAACTCCATTAACCATGCCTCAAGCCATTTGCCCAGCCGATCAAGTTTTATTATTCTTGTAGATACACTCACATCTATGCATTAAATATCTGAAGCATAAAACAGAGCTTAGAACATAGAACATTACTGCACAGGAACAGGCCCTTTGGCCCACAAAGCCCGTGGCACACATGATGCCAAGTTAAATTAATCTCTGCCTGCATGTGATCCAGATGTCAACTGCCACTTCTGTTCTAAATTTGAGTTTTCTTGATAAAGCACTCAAGGCCACATGCAGAGAATTCCAAACATTATCACCCCTCCCTGGGTTGGGGGAGAATGGGAGTGGGGGGAGGAGAGGTGGGGGTAAGGGGGACAGTGGGGGTGGGGGGCAGGGGAGGGTGAGGGGGTTGGGGTAAGAGAGTGAGGGTGGGGGAGGAGAGTGGGGGTGGGGGAGGGGATGGGGGGAGGAGGGTGGGGGGGGGAAATGGGGGTGGGGAGGAAATGGGGGTGGGGAGGAAATGGGGGTGGGGAGGAAATGGGGGTGGGGGAGAGGGGGTGGGGAGGAGGGAAAGTTGGGGGTGGGGGGAGAGTGGTGCGGGCAGGGAGAGTGGGGGCGCGTGAGGGGAGTGGGGGAAGGGAGTGGGGAGAGGGTGCTGCACCAATGCAGGAGGGAGGGGAGGAGAGGGTGCTGCACCAATGTAGGAGAGGCAACCCTGAGGGGAAGAGGGAGGGGGAGGGAGGAGAGGGGGTGGAGGGAGAGGGGGTGGAGGGGGAGTGGGGGAGGAAAGGGTGTGGCACCAATGCAGGAGAGGCAACCCTAGGGGGGGGGAGGGGAGGGGGGGACGTGGTGGGAGGAGGGGTGTGGTGGGAGGGGGCAGAGGGGAGTGGGGGAGGAGAGGGTGCTACACCAATGCAGGAGAGGCAACCCTGGGAGGGGGAGGGGAAGAAAGGGGGTGGGAGGGGGGAGGAGAAGGTGCTACACCAATGCAGGAGTGGTTTGGGCCCAACGGGTCCACTTGGTCTAGTTTATTGTAAATTTCTGGCCCTTTCGCAGATTGTAGAAGATGAGAATTGAGAAGTGAGTTGTAAACGCTCATTGTTTTTACTGCCATTTTGTTTACTTTTACAATGCTTTCACTTTAAGCTGTGCCTGCTTTTACTCATTGTTTTGTGACTGATTTTCTACACATGGGATTGATCTGGCCAATTGGTGTTTAAAAACCCCCCATTTTTAGTAGATGGCACTGAAATCAAAGGATTAAAACGAATAACGTTGCATTGATAGGAAAAAGAACTAGCCATGTGACTGACGGTGGAATTAGAAGCAAGATGTGGCTGAGGAAAGCAAGTGTTTGACATTGAATTAACACAACTGTAGATACTGCGCGTGGTCGGGAAAGAACAAACTGAAGGAAATATATGATCAAATAGAATGCATTGTATGTAAAACAAAAGTTGTTAACCCAGTGGAGGTATTACAAGTGTACAACCACATTCTCACCACTGTGTGGCACTAAGTATTGTCAGATTTGATTTTATGTAGTTTTGACTCCATATTAATAGTTTTAACAAATAGTTACTGATAATCTTAAACCGAGCATTTGCAGTAGATTATTAAGTGCCATTTTCTGTGAGAAGAATGAAATGCAGAAATGCTTGTCTCCTAACTCAGGCTAATTATCTGATTGAAACAACTTTTTTTAAAACACCCATGTTAATTTTAGAAACAAGTAATTGGATATTTCCTTCACATGTTCTCTTGGAATTTTTATTTTCTGCGCAGAGATTCAGTTGTATTTATTGAAGATTATATGTGAAGCAAGTAACAATAATGCTCAATTTCTGTCTTCATTCTTTCAACCAAAGATATAATATTGTACATAAACACTTAAGGAAGATGCTCTTGGACACCACTGATAGCTGAATGAGCATGCAAGTGACTTATCTGCTTTAACTATTTTGATATTAGCCAAATTGGTGAACTCGAGCTCCAGGAACCTGAATTGGCTGCTGGTTGCAGACAAATATGCAGTGACTGCCATTTGAACTTCTATCCAATAACCACCTATTTTAGTAGAATTGTACGTAGAAATATTGGGGAAACTGAATGAAAATCAAAACAAAAAAAAGCTAATTATACAGCATCAATGGAAAGAGACGAAGTCAACGATTCTGCCATGCGGATACTGCCTGACCCATTGAGTTTTTCCAGCATCTTCTCTTTTGATATTGGAACGCAGTGACAGATCCGGTTAAAGTCAGCATGGATTTATGAAGGGGAAATCATGCTTGACTAATCTTTGGAATTTTTTGAGGATGCAACGTATAGAATGGATAAGGGAGAGCCAGTATATGTGGTGTATCTGGACTTTTAAAAAGCCTTTGACAAGGTCCCACACAAGAGATTAGTGTGCAAAATTAGACCACATGGTATTTGTGGTAGGGTATTGACATGGATAGAGAACTGGTTGGCAGGAGCAAAGAGTAGGAATTAATAGGTCCTTTTCAGAATGGCAGGCAGTGACTAGTGGGGTGCCGCAAGGCTCGGTGCTGGGGCCCCAGTTATTTACAATATATATTAACGATTTAGACGAGGGAATTAAATGTGACATCTCCAAGTTTGCGGATGATACAAAGCTGGGTGGCAGTGTGAGCTGTGATGAGGATGCTATGAGGCTGCACGGTGACTTGGATAGGTTTAGTGAGTGGGCAGATGCATGGCAGATGCAGTATAATAGAATCATAGTGTGAAACAGTGTGGAAACAGGCCCTTCGGCCCAACTTGCCCACACCAGCCAACAATGTCGCAGCTACATTAGTCCCACTTGTCTGTGCTTGGTCCATATCCCTCCAAACCTGTCCTATCAATGTATCTGTCTAACTTAAACAATGGGATAGTCAAAGCCTCAACTACCTCTTCTGGCAGCTTGTTCCATACACCCACCACCCTTTGTGTACAAAAGTCACCCCTTGGATTCCTGTTAAATCTTTTCCCCTTCACTTTGAACTGATGTCCTCTGGTCACTCTGGGAACGAGACTGCATCTACTCGATCTATTCCTCTCATGATTTTGTACACCTCTATAAGATCACCCCTCATCCTCCTGCACTCCATGGAATAGAGACCCAGCCTATTCAACCTCTCCCTATAGCTCACACCCTCTAGTCCTGGCAACATCCTCGTAAATCTTTTCTCAACCCTTTCAATATATTTCAATATATTTCCTATAACATGGTGCCCAGAACTGAACATAATATTCTAAATGCAGTCTCACCAACATCTTGTACAACAGCAACATGACCTCCCAACTTCTATACTCAATACTCTGACTGATGAAGGCCAAAGTGCCAAAAGCCTATTTGATCACCTTATCCACCTGAGACTCGACATTCAAGGAACCATGCACCTGTACTACTAGATCCCTCTGCTCTACCACACTACCCAGATGCCTACCATTTACTGTGTAGATCCTGCCCTTGTTCGACGTCCCAACACCTCACACTTCTCTGTATTAAATTCCATCAACCATTCCTCCGCCCACCTGGCCAATCGATCCAGATCCTGCTGCAATCTTTCACAACCATCTTCACTATCTGCAAAACCACTCACATTGTATCATCAGCAAACTTGCTAATCTTGCCCTGTATGTTCTCATCCAAATCATTGATGTACATGACAAACAGTAACGGGCCCAGCATTGAACCCTGAGGCACACCACTAGTCACAGGCCTCTAGTCCGAGAAGCAACCTTCCACCATCACCCTCTGCTTCCGTCCCTGGAGCCAATTTACTATCCATTCAGCTATCTCTCCTTGGATCCCATGCGATCTAACCTTCCAGAGCAGCCTATCATGCAGAACCTTGTTGCATGCGTTACTGAAATCCATGTACACAACATCTACAGCTCTACCCTCATCGACCTTTTCGGTCACGTCTTCAAAAAAAATCAATCAGATTTGTGAGACACGACCTCCCATGTACGAAACCATGCTGACTATCCCTAATCAGCCCTTGCCCATCCAAATGCCTGTATAACCTATCCCTCGGAATACTCTCTAGTAACTTTCCAACTACAGATGTTAAAGCTCACCGGCCTAATGTTCCCAGCATTTTCCCTGCAGCCTTTCTTGAAAAGATGCACAACATTTGTCATCCTCTAGTCTTCCGGCACCTCTCCTGTATTTAAGGACGACTCGCAAATTTCAGACAGGGCTCCTGCAATTTCCTCTCTAGTTTCCTGCAATGCTCTCGGATATATCTGATCAGGCCCTGGAGATTTGTCTATCTTCATACACGACAGTACCTTCAGTACTTTTTCGGCGGTAACACTGACTGCATTCAAGACACTTCATTGACTGCCCCAAGTTCCTCCGAACTACTGTCTTTCTCCTTGGTAAATACAGAGGAGAAATACTAATTGAGGACCTTTCCCATCTCCTGTGGCTCCACACAGGTGACCGCTTTGATTCCTGAGATGTCCCACTCTCTCTCTAGTTACCCTTTTCCCCCTTATCTATATACTAAAACTCTCGTTTATTTGTTTGTTCCTAAACTACAGCCAAAATGGCACACGAGCGCGCAACAATTTTAGGCCCACCTTACTCACTGTCGTCCCTTTGGTGCTAATGGAAGAAGTTTCATTGAAATCGGTGTTATATTTTTAAAGTTATTCACATTTTAAAGTTTAAGTCCATCTCCTAGGGGGAGGAGGGAGGATTGGGGGGGGTGAGGGGAGGGGAGGGGGAGGGAGAGGGTGCTGCACCAATGCAGGAGAGGTTGCTGCACCAATGCAGGAGAGGTTTGGGCCCAACAGGTCCACTTGGTCTAATGTATTTATAAAATCTTTTGAGATTGTCCTTAATACTACCCGCCAGAGCTATTTCCTGCCCCCTTTTTGCCCTTCTGATCTCCTATTTCAGTTTATTCCTTAGGTCCCAAAACTCCTCCAGAGATGCACTTGATTCCAGCTGCCTATACCTGTCCCATGCATCCTTCTTGTTTTTGACCAACGCCTCAATTTCCCTCATCAGCCAAGCTTCCTTACGTTTGCCTGCTTTGCCCTTCACTCTAACGGGAATGTGAATAAATGTGAGGTTATCCACTTTGGTGGCAAGAACAGGAAAGTAGAGTATTATCTGAATGGTGTCAGATTAGGAAAAGGGGAGGTGCAGCAAGACCTGGGTGTGATTGTACATCAGTCACTGAAAGTAAAGCATGCAGGTACAGCAGGCAGTGAAGAAAGCTAATGGCATGTTGGCCTTCATTGCAAAATGATTTGAATTTAGAAGCAAGGAGGTCCTACTGCAGTTGTACAGTTGACTGAGATGAGCTAAGACTTTTTCACCCAGAGAGTTGTGAATCTGTGTAATTCTCTTGCACAGAAGGCAGTGGAGGCCAATTCATTGGATGTTTTCAAGAGATAGTTAGATTTAGCTCTTAGGGCTAAAGGAATCAGGAGATATGGGGAAAAAGCAGGAACGGGGTACTGATTTTAGATGATCAGCCATGATCATATTGAATGATGGTACTGGTTCGAAGGGCCGAATAGCGTATTCCTGCACCTATTTTCTATGTTTCTATGGATGAAATGTTGTGTTTCCGAGCCTGGTCTCTGTTTCTTTTGATTATAGCCACCTGAACATTGGATCTCACCACAAGTCTTTAAGCACTACATGATTCAAAACCATTAGCAATCACTTCCAGATGAAATTGCACCAATCCCAAAATTTCATAGGATATTTCTAGTCTCAATGCATGTTATACAAGTGCTTAATTTATAGTGTAAAGCATGCTTCGACATCTTGAGATGTAATTTGAAACTTCCTGGTCCAATTGTTTCATGCTGAAAATCTGGGGGCACAATGCACTACTTTCATAATTTAGGTATTATTTTAAGAATCACACAGCTAATGTTGGGATGCTTTATGGAGCAGTTTCAAGTTCATTAGAAATTGCTTGTACATATTCCTAAGTGTTCAATCTGAGCTCAAACTACTGCCGTTTTTTGAACAATGTAACAGGGAAAAAATAGTGATGCATATTTTGACCATTGGCTATTTTGCATGTAGTATATGCAGAGGGCAGATTGGACGAGTTGACTTCCTGAGGGTAGCTGACAATGGTCCTCGACCGTAGAACCAGCCAATCCCCATCTACCAACACTCTCCTCTGCCTTGCAGAGCTGGTTCTTACCCTCAACAACTTCTCCTTTGACTCCTCCCACTTCCTCCAAACCAGAGTCGTAGCTATGGGCACTCGCATGGGCCCTAGCTACGCCTGCCTCTTTGTCGGGTACGTCGAACAATCCCTGTTCCGGGCGTACACTGGCCCCATCCCCGAACTCTACCTCCGCTACATCGACGACTGCATTGGTGCTACCTCTTGTACCCATGCAGAACTCACTGTCTTCATACACTTCACTTCCAATTTCCATCCTGCCCTTAAATATACCTGGACTATCTCCGACATCTCCCTCCCGTTTCTGGACCTCACCATCTCCATCACAGGAGACAGACTAGTGACGGACATTTACTATAAACCCACTGACTCGCACAGCTATCTGGACTACACTTCTTCCCACCCGGTCCCCTGCAAAAAGTCTATTCCCTACTCCCAATTCCTCCGCCTACGCCGCATCTGTGCCCGGGATGAGGTGTTTCACACTAGGGCGTCAGAGATGTCCTCATTCTTCAGGAAACGGGGCTTCCCCTCCTCCATTATAGATGAGGCTCTCATTAGGGTCTCTTCTACATCCCGCAGCTCCGCTCTTGCTCCCCCTCCCCCCACTCGCAACAAGGACAGAATCCCCCTTGTTCTCACCTTCCACCCCACCAGCCAGCGGATCCAACAAATCATCCACCAACATTTCCGTCACCTACAACGAGACCCCACCACTGGCCATATCTTCCCATCCCCTCCCCTCTCTGTGTTCCGCAGAGACCGTTCCCTCCGTAACTCCCTGGTCCACTCGTCCCTTCCTACCCAAACCACCCCATCCCCGGGCACTTTCCCCTGCAACCGCACGAGATGCAACACCTGTCCCTTTACCTCCCCACTCAACTCCATCCAAGGACCCAAACAGTCTTTCCAGGCGAGACAAAGGTTCATCTGCACCTCCTCCAACCTCATCTATTGCATCCGCTGCTCTAGATGTCAACTTAATTACATCGGCGAAACCAAGTGCAGGCTCGGCGATCGCTTCGCTCAACACCTGCGCTCGGTCCGCATTGACCAAACTGATCTCCCGGTGGCCGAGCACTTCAACTCCCCCTCCCATTCCCAGTCTGACCTTTGTGTCATGGGCCTCCTCCAGTGTCATAGTGAGGCCCACCGGAAATTGGAGGAACAGCACCTCATATTTCGCCTGGGCAACTCGACTTCTCCAACTTTAGATAGTTCCTCTGTCCCTCTCTTCCCCTCCTCCTTCCCAGATCTCCCTCTATCTTCCTGTCTCCACCTATATCCTTCCTTTGTCCCGCCCCCTGACATCAGTCTGAAGAAGGGTCTTGACCCGAAATGTCACCCATTCCTTCTCTCCTGAGATGCTGCCTGACCTGCTGAGTTACTCCAGCATTTTGTGAATAAATACCTTCGAATGGTCTAAAACAAGGTCTGAAGAGGGGACTCGACGCGAAAAGTCACCTATTCCTTTTCTCTAGAGATGCTATATGACCCGCTGAGTTACTCCAGTTTTTTGTGTCTTTCTTCATGCTGAGATGAATAATTCCTGAGATCTCACATTTGTGTATTCACTCGTGTAACATCCTGTGTAACTGGTGTCTGACTGCCACGTGGATTGTTCCTTTAAAGGATAATACTCTTTTGTGAATGCACTATTACAAAATGATTAAAGTGGTATGATGATGCTGAACAGCTAATGGCCATGTAATTCTGTTGTACTCCTGATTTCAATTAACTTTGAGATCTTTTTGGAGGCACCCTGACTTGATGCTTGAGCTATAGGCAACAAAACAATCCATTTTGTAGGTAACTGCATTGTTCAATCTGAGGAAGATATTTGGAAGTGATTGGTGAAGTGGCCTTTAATGTTATTGAGTGGGCTGATCTGCTTGAAACTGAGGTGAAAATTGATAATATAAAAATAATGCTGGAATTCATGGAGTTGGAGGCACAAATGGTCGCTGGCGAGACCCAAATAAATGATTCAGCAAAAGTTGAACCACTGAAAAGACTTGACCAAGGCAATTGTTGAATTTAACTTGGGACCACAATGTATTGAGAAGATGGATGCCCACGCCATAAAGCTTGGGCTTCATCAAGATCAATAGTCCATAACCATAACGTTCATCAAGATCAATGGTCTGCCTTGCAAAAGGCCATCTATGCTGAAGGAATTAAAAAACGCCACTGTGCCTGGCTTCCTGGACGGTGAAGGCTAAATGGCTATTAGCATCTTTAGGCTTCAACAGCATCTACAAAAACTGCTCAGTTGCCTTCTCACCTGATTAGCCAGCATCCTACTACCACCACCACCACCACTTTGTATAAGCAAGCAGCACTAAGAATTAGGTTGTTTTGAAGCTAATATTAAAATACTTAGTTAATTGAATTTTTGTTTTAAAAAGTATTTACTTCATATTTGTCATTTTATTGTAAACGTAGTGTCTTCATAAAGTACAAAGATTGCATTGGAACTTCCACTGTAAAAATAGAGCTGCATATAGCTCCAGCAAAATCTGATTTATATAAAATTCACCTTATTGGAATGCGTTTTGAATAAATTTCTTTAAAGTGCAGATTCCACACATGCTCTCATTCCTCAGAAGGCATCATGTGCATTAAGCATGGTAAGGTGTGGAT
Organism: Rhinoraja longicauda; assembly: GCF_053455715.1. Classification (NCBI taxonomy): domain Eukaryota; kingdom Metazoa; phylum Chordata; class Chondrichthyes; order Rajiformes; family Arhynchobatidae; genus Rhinoraja; species Rhinoraja longicauda. Next base: position 11,574,952 of record NC_135981.1, read on the forward strand.
TAACAGTTATCTGTGTAATACATGGCAGAATCTTTCAGAATTATCACTTCGAAGATGAGCATATGGCTTTAGCTCCAGTTGTTTTTCAAAAATTAGCACAATTTTCAGGCTTATTCAAAATTCATAATTATTCGTAATTCATAATTTATAATTTTATAATTCATAATTTAGACATTAAAAGTAAGCTGATCAATTTCATCAATTTAATGGGTAGAATTATATTTAATAACTCTGGCACTCTTTATTGTCCACTATTTCCTTTCATCCAAAGTTGTTGAGATTTGTTTTGGGAACTTGTTGCGATTTTTCACAGTGATAATCTTCGTGAAAAAAGACTTTGTTAAATTAAATGGTAAACATCTAAGGTTCCCTTTTAGTCACTGATGTATTTAACATGCAAGTGTAAATCTGCAAAACAAAATGTTTTTAAATTGATCTTTGGCTTTGATAATCTTTGAATTTTATGAAATTGAAACGGATTTATCCAGACTGATGATAAGCTAATGTTTTCTTCACTAGCTGTGGAATAAGACTGCCGTATTTATCAGTAATACATCCGTTTATATCCACACACTTTATGAAATCAGTTTATCTACATGTGTATCAAATTTTGATTAGCCTTTTACTTCAATTTTATGTTAGGAATACGGAGAGAGATTATAGCTCACATCCAGCTTAGTGTAAGTAACTACATATTCTCATAGTTCTTGTGCAAAAGATAAGAAATCCTGAAATGTGCTTTAAGTTTGCCAGCAGGAATACCTTTACATTCATTTAGTGATGCCTATAATTATGACTTGAGGTGCAAGCAAAGAAGGTTGTCCATCGTCTAATAGGCTGACATGTCCACCGATGTTGAGTTAGAGAGAACTCTTGTAGTGGAGTTGGTCATCTTGGTTTGGCTCTAAGATAATAGTCATATATTTGTTTATTTAAAAGAGAATTACTGTATGGAGCATTTTCCCTTTTGAAATATGAAAAAAATATGTTATAATTTTCAGAGAGTAAAGTTTTAAATGTTTCAACCTAGGGTAAAAGCAATGCTGAACTGACATATTTCAGGTTTGTTTTTTTATGGAAAGAGGCCATTTGCAGAATGACGACAGGAGCAGATATTTCCAGGTGAATGTAAACCAAATGTCACTTTGGATCAGGGCAATAAAATAAAAGCAGAAGATGCTAGCAAGTTGTACAGGTAGCCAGATGATTGGAAATTGACCTAAAATGTTAATTCTGTTTCTGTCATCAGGGATACTAGTGATGTGCTGACTATCTGCCTCTTTTCCTGTTTATATTCTATTCTTATCCATCTCATTGGAGTCAGCGCCTCTCCTGCAATTGCTTCTCTTCCTTCAGCTGCACCATTAAATATAGAATTTTCTACTGATTAGTTCGAAACGTTAAATTATTTTTCATCTCCATCCTATCCCTGGGCAACATCAGTGATATCTAGTACTGTATCATAACCAACTCTCTCCAGATTCTCATTTTCCCTTTTGTCATGCTGTGTGTTGGACTTTCAGTACTTGATGAAGAATTCTCTTCAGCTAAATGTGATAAACATAGAAATTGTTGTGTTTAATCCTTGCACAATCTTTTCCTTCAACATCAAATCTTGGATTTGGAGTAAACCAAATAATTTGCCTCCTTGATTATACATTTAACCTAGAGATGAGGGTTGAGCTTATGACCACTCCCATCAACTAGTGTATCAACTACCATCTTTAAAATTAACAGACTTCCATTGTCACAGCTTAACAGGTACTGAAATATCCGTTTTTCTTATCTCTAGATTTGATTTTTCCAATGTTTTGCAACCCTGGTCACATTCAATCAGACATCTCTTAATCTTAACCCATTCCTTGCCCATTATCTCTGCAATTTAAAACTAGTTTTCTCATTTTCCTGATTCTGGGCATCAGTCTTGAATCTGAAATACTAATTCTGTTTCTCTCTCTAGATACTGCCAGAGTTGCTGAATGTTTCCAGTGTTTATTGGTTTTTATTCTATAACTTGGCTTTTTTGATCGAGAATGCCCACATGACTACAATCATTGTGGAAGATGTGTGCAGTGAAACTCTATTCATCTGGCATAGTGTGGACATTGGTGCAGATTTTCTGGATTACTGGAAGTATTCTTATAAAATCCCAACACATTTTAACTCACTTTGTTTTGGATGTTAGAGTAGAATGATATTTTTTTCCAGTGAACCTGTTAAGTTTAAAGGGGAAAAAAGACAAACTCAGCAGGTCAGGTAGCATCCCTAGAGAACATGGATAGGTGACGTTTTGGGCCAGGACCCCTCTTTGGACTGGTTTCCAAGTTTAAAGGAACTGTGGGAAATTGGACCACAATAAGTTTAAAGGGTAAAAGATCCAAGTGAGTTTAAAAGGGAGCAAGTTTAGTTTATTATTGTCATGTGTACCCTAGGTACGGTGAAAAGCTTTTTTGTTGCATGCTATCCAGACAATGAAAAGACTGTACATAAATTACATGTGGAGAAAGTACCCATTGCGTGTAAAGGGAGGACAGAAAGCAGCACTGGGTGAACTTCGAAATATGTGTAGAAACTGAGGTACTGGTGAGCCAGCTTCCAAACGATTAGGATTTATGGATAATTGATGGATTTATGGTATTTTACTGTTATAACAGTTTGTCTGCACGAGCTAAACATCTTTCAAGAAGAGTACAGCACATCTTCGCATATTTAATAATGAAGTTGGGTGCAAGTAAAGAAAATGGTTATGTTGGAGTTTAAATCAGTTAACTAAAGGCTATTTTTAGAAATTTTAGAGATGATAATCATTCTCTTGAAGTATAATAAATGTCACGTATGAATCCCACATACCAATATACAACCACGTACCAATCCCACATTTAAAGTGGGCATAGGAATTTTTAATTTCATAGTTACCCAAGGCTTTGACACCTACTCAAGTACAATTTGTAAATTTCTCTTCTCTGTTAACTATCATGTTTCATTATAAATCATTAGCTTTCCAAGTGGAGGCAATGATGTCAGTGTGGTTCAGTATTCGGAAGTTCCTTTATTGAAAAGGCATAATGTCTCATGCAATACTCTAGAGATATGGAGGATAATTTGTGACAGACAATTTGGACATGCAGTCACATGTTCATAAAAGCATTTGAAACCCATATGTTCAATGGTGTTGCTTTTTTTTTTACATTGGTATATTTGTTTGCATCTAGCCATTTTAACTCCCATTTCCATACCCGTCTTTCTGTCGCAAAATAGTGCTAGAGTAATTCAGCGGATCAGGCAGCATCTGTGGAGGACATTGATAGGCAACATTTCGGATTGTGCCTATCTTCAGACTCGCCGGAAACGTCACCTTTCCATGGCCTCCACAGTTGCTGTCTGACCCGCTGAGTTACTCCAGCACTCTGTGTTTTGCTCAAGTGTGAGTCTAGGATAGTTTGAAGAAGGGTCTCGACACGAAACTTCACCAATCCATGTTCTCCAGGGATGCTGCCTGACCTGCTGAGTTATTCCAGCACTTTGTGTCTTTTAGTGCCAATGTAGGGGATTGGCATGTTAACCTTGGCCCTCTTCCTCTCTTCCCCATGCCTTTTAAAATAGCCATTATTTCCCCACATCGTGAGTTGCCCAGCTTCTGATCAATCCCCACTATGTAACAAACTCCTGACCTCCAATGCCAATCCAAATTTGTCAGTTGCTCTTCCTGCTCCCATCGAGAACAATATGTTAATCTTGGGTCTTAATCCTAATTCAGTTTTTCCTACAAAGAGATAACCATAACTCAGTTTCAAACTGTGATTCAGCCTGTATAAATGTCCCACAATTTTGTCCCATAAACACAGATTAGAATTTTTTTTTTTTTTAATTGACCAAAGATTGAATTGTTCAATTTAACCTGGAATCTTTCTCTCAAATTTTTCATGAAAAAAAAATTCCACATCAGTTTTTGGTACATAGATTGCCAATGCCAGCCAACTGCCTCTACCAGCTAAACTTGCAGAACATTTGTACACTGTCTACAGGATGGAATATTATGATATAAAATCTCTTGATCTGGTGGCATTATTCCACCAAGATGAACTTTTCTAACCTATCCCTGGATGCTGGCTAGAAGCTTCTTGGGGCCTAAAGTTTGGAATGGTTGTTGGGTTCAATGCCTTGCTTTTATATTTATGTAGTGCTGTGTGAAGATGTTCAGCGTTATTGAACTGATAAATTATTGGAACTGGAAGCAGTAACATACGGCTATGAATGTATGTCTCTAATTGCATTGGTTGAGTCATATTTCTTTTGCAGCTGATTTTTGATACCTGCTTTTTAATTTACTTGTCACAAACCTAGTTTATGTTTGTATTATGTCCTCATTTTTTTGTGTTGTGTTGGTTTCGATAGAAATTTTAACACCAGTTGGAATGTGAGACCCAGTTTTCAGAATGTGGGTGTTTAATAGGGCAGATGACATTTAATTATCTACAGTCATGTCAGACCTGCTCCATATATGGCAAGAATGAACAAGTGCAATTGAAAAATGAGAATGTTATTTCAGGGAGTGTAAGAAATATGGTTATATGTGTTAACATTATATGGACCATTTTATAATACTACATACGATAAACAGGGATCAAATGACATTAGACTTAACACAAAGATAGACACAAAAACTGGAGTAACTCAGACAGGCAGCATCTCTGAAAAGAAGGCACGGGTGATGTTTTGGGTCAAGACATTTCTTCAGACTTAACATGTGTGATCTGCAATTAGCTCCTTCTGCGTCTTGGTTCTTTGTTTATGGTATTGAAGTGGGACATGATTTTTGAACAGGATGAGCAAATTACCAAAAATGGGACTGGACATCATTGTATAAGGTACCATCATCCTTGAATTGAGAGACAATTCCAAGGTAGTTCTGATGTTTTTTTCAGAGCTGACATGATAAAAGGAAAACTTATGTCATGATCTAATTTCTGATGTTTTGATCATCTGTATAGTGTTAGTTATATTAAGGGCTCCCTTATTCAGAAGAATAAATAATCACAAAAGAGTTAATTAGTGAACTTAATGTTGTAATGTAAATATAGTTTGAAATTGGTATCTTGTATGAGATTAGCCTTTCAAAACACAACTAACAGTTCTGTAAATTCCTGAGATTGATGTAGGCAAGATCATTCTTATTTGTGCATTGCGTCAGCTCCATAAGATTGCATGTTGACTAAATGACAGTATTCAAAATATATAAACACATTCTCAGTGGTTAGCAATTTTTATCACTTTGCTGATAATTACCTAGAAATTCCAAGGATGCATTATAGAGGCAATATTTGAATGAAATGTCATTGTGCTTGGAGGAGACTTGGAAATTGTGTTTTACATACTCAGATGTTGTACATGGTCCTACTTTCCAGAGCTGAGTTTGTAAAAGAAGAGAAAGTTTGAGATGCTGGCATTTTAATTTTGAGAATGGAAATTGGGATTGGAAAAGTACTCATGCTAATTGGAAAACAGGGGCATAGGGAATTAACATTTTGCACTGGGCACCAGGGTGAAAAGCTTGGAAATTGCTGAGTGCATGAATGTGATGTAGGCACATTATTGTAGTAGAAAGAGTAGTGCAAGAGATGAAAGAGTTTAATAATGTAAAGATAAGTAGGTGAATAGGATTCCTAAGAGGCAGTAGAGATGACCAACCAAGACAGGGATTAAGTAAAGTGTAATTTCTTCAAATATTACTTAATTAGTGTTGTATCAGACAAACTCCTTTTGAATTGTTAATTTCATTCATTGAAGTATTTTACAGTACTACAGTGCTGCATTTTGGATTTTAAAAGTTTTGATCTCTATCGAGCAGCAACAGGTTAAAAGCAATATTTTCAGAAAACTCAAAATACTTGTGTAAATGTGATATTTCAGTTATTTCTTTTTAATTACTTTGCAAAAAATTCTAAACACCTGTTTTTGCTTTTTTATTATGGGGTATTGTGTGTAGATTGATGATAAAAAAAAGAGAATTTAATCCATTTTAAAATAAGCCTGTAACGTAGCAAAATGTGGAAAAAGTGATGGGGTCTGAATACTTTCTGAATGCACTGTACGTGGCAGAAAAAAACATGAATGCAGCTTTCTATGAGTCCTATCATTCATTCCCATTGAGTTTTAAAATATTTTTCTTATAGATGCTGGCTTTGGGTTGCATTTGAATGTATCCTGTCACAATGAAGTGCCGCATTTCATTTGTGAACCCAGGCAGCATGTATTATGCAAAGCAAAATGTCTTAGAGCTTTATTTCCTCTTTCTATTCAGATGGTTTGGTGGTGGAGGAGGAGAAATTTCTTAGTCATAGGGGATAACATAGTTAGCAGAACAGACTATCCCGACACAGTCCTGAAGGCTGTGTAGCCCTTCTGGTGTTGGGTTTAAGGACATCTCCTCTTCTCCAGCCAAGGACTTTGAGTGGGTGAGGATTCACATAGGCAGTAATGGCGTAGATAGAACTAGGCAAGAAGTTATGCTGAGGCACTGAGACGTTGGAGCAAAATTGAAAAGCTGAATTATTGCCTGAGCCACATACAACTTGGACAAAGGGTCTGTAGGATTAGAGAGCTGAGTGTGGCTGAAAGTGCAGTTTGGTTAAATTGGGTTTTATTCAGGTGAATTTACATTGCTTATAAATCTAGTTTGGTAAATTAGAATTTTCAGCATCATTGCACTGGCATACCACTTAAATTTGTGACTTTTTTGTTATTTTGGCTTATTGTGACTGAAAATGTATTCACTTTGCATTGATTAATTTTTAATAACCAAAATTGACTTTAAACATGAATAAAAAATAATAAAGCACCTTTGAATTTAGCCCCCCAAAAAATTCAAACCTTGGTAGTGGTGATACAAAACTTAATAAAGCTAATTAAATAGATATCTAAAACAAGCTACCAAAGGCAGATATGTTGACATTTTGTGGCCACATTATCCTGATTATTAGTTTTATTTACACAAAGTACTGAAAAATTCAAGTCACTAAAACATGCCAAATAATAATTTTTATATGTCGAATAGTTACGATATACAGATGAATGAAATGGAATATTTGATTTTAAATTTGTGCTGAATTCATTCTTAGCCAAGGCAACAATTGAACTCTTGATGAAGATTAGCCATGATTATTTGCATTTGATCATTATCCAGAAACTTCTAGCAGAATTTATTTTATGTGATGATTGAGCTCATTTTATGATATTCCTCTCCCTAATCTGGGATTAAGAAGCAAGATAACAATCATGTTCATGGTTGATGTAAAATGGTGGGCAAAGAATGGAGGATAATTTGAATTTTAAAAATGGATAAAAAGAAAGTAAGTAATGTAGTGTACAAAGGAACTGCAGATGCTGGTTTAAACCGAAGATAGACACAAAATGCTGGAGTAACTCAGCGGGACAGGCAGCTTCTCTGGATAGAAGGAATCGGTGACGTTTCGGGTCGAGGCCCTTCTTCAGACTGAGTAATGTAGTTTTCGTTATTCCTTCCTGGTTAATGGTATGCTTAATGAGTAATATGAACATTACCTCTGACCTAAAATAGGACCTAAAGTAGCAACCAATCATATTTTACAAGGGTTTATTGAATAGACTGCAAGCATAGATTGATGCAGGTAAAGAGGTTGTCCTTCAAAAATGTGCACTTCTTGAATTTTTAAATGACCTTTTTGCACATTTCCCCCCGTTTTTCTTCTCTCTGCTGGTTTATACTAGGTTATGAGGGAATTGGGGTTTGAGAGAACTGAAATACATAAGCAATCAAATTAAAAGATTGAATTGTAAATATGGAGTAATAGAAGCAGTGATGAATCTTTTGTCAAATTGGCTACAGATTGAAAAACAATGATAGGGAGTGGAAGGTTGGATTAAGGTAAATGGTAAAGCAAAGCTGAATAAAATTTAAAATTGACATTTAAAACCTATCCAAATAACAATTAATATTCCATAAATGAAACTCCACAGTTGGTTAATTTGAATGTCAGTGTTGATTCAGTTATTCAAAGCTTTCCTGCAGCATTAATGATAAAACATAATTTTATTTGGTTGGTTTAGTTTGTATTTGTTTGTCGCTATTTTGACAGTGAACTCAGGCCCAGAAATTGTGATCTTAATAATGTAAGGTACTTTTATAAAGTTATAGGGCAATAAAGCATGAAAAGCAGCCCTTCGGCCCAGTTCATCCATTCCCACCAAGATGGCCATTTGGCCCAAATCCCTCCAAACCTCTGTGATCCATGTCCAATATATCTTTTTAAACTGTTGTTATTGCACCTGCCAGAACCACTTTCTCTCATAGCTTGATCCATATTCACACCACCCTCTGTGTAAGGAAATTATATAATAAGTATTGGGCAATGAGATTATTGTAGCTTCTCTATTTTAGCATATACATTTTAATTATAATTGCTTCTGCTGCATTTCTTTAATGAGGGTGATGTGGAAAGGTCAATTGTGCACCGTTGTAAGCATTGCAGATACTTTTTCTCATATTGTGATCAATATATAATGTAATATAATCTGCTTTCGGAATTTCCTTTGGTGTACAGAAATGTTGATTTATAAATTTGATTTATTTTTTCAGTGAGGCGGTGGTTCTTTTCAGCTTAATCACTCTTAAGACTGACTTGTGATCAGATATACTTCTGTGAGTGGAATGGATGGAATGGATGGAATGGAATACTTTATTGTCACATGTGACTAGGCACAGTTAAATTCTTTGCTGCTTACCCAATGTATACAAATAGCAGACCTCCCAAGCCTTCCGAATTTGGCGGAAGGTTTCCGCTTTCTTATTTAATTTCCGCCATTCCGATTTCGCCTCACATTTTTCCGCAAAACACATGCTCACCTCGCCCCGCCGCTCGCCTCGCCCTGCCGCTATACTCGCCTCGCTTCTAGCCTGGCCTCGCCGCTGGTCTCGCCTCGCCGCTAGCCTAGCCTGGCCTCTAGCCTAGCCTGGCCTCTAGCCTGGCCTGGTCTCTGGCCTGGCCTCTGGCCTCTGGCCTCTGGCCTGGCCTGGCCTCTGGCCTGGCCTCTGGCCTGGCCTCTAGCGTGGCCTCTAGCCTAGCCTAGCCTCGCCTCGCCTCGATCCTGGCCTGGCCTCTAGCCTAACCTGGCCTCGCTGCTGTACTCGCCTCGCCGCTGTACTCGCCTCGCCGCTGTACTTGCCTCGCCGCTGTACTCGCCTCGCCTCGCCGCTGTACTCGCCTCGCCTCGCCGCTGTACTTGCCTCGCCGCTGTACTCGCCTCGCCGCTGTATTCGCCTCACCGTTGTACTCGCCTCGCCTAGCCGCTGCACTCGCCTCGCCTCGCCTTGGTCCCAGCCTTGGCTGCTAGCCTCGCCTCACCTCGCCGCTGGTCTCGCCTCGCCGCTCGCCCGGCCTCGCATTGTCGCTGGCCCGGCCTCGCCTCGCCTCTCGCCACTGGCCTTACCTCGCTGCGGAGCATGAGGCCCGTTGATGTTGAAAGGGGATGGGGGGTTAGGGTGCGGGTAAAGGGGGCAGTGGAATGGGAGGTGGGGGTCGGGTGGGTGGAGGAAAGGAGGGGGAAGGGAGGGGGAGGGGAGGGGAGTGGGGAGGAGGGGTGGGGGAGTGGATTTGGGGGGAAAGCGGGGTGGTGGAGGGGAGTAGGGGTGGGGGGTAGTAGGGGGGTGGGGAGAGGGGGAATGGGGGGGAGTAGGGTTGGGGGGGGGGACATGGACCGTTGTGATTTGCTGTTGAAGACCACTGGAGCAAATATGTCTTCAATTAAATCAGGTATGTGTAGTTTTTTAAATGAAACTCTTTCTTCATAACTTAGTCATACATTTTATGACCATTGTTCTTTTATTCAATACCAAGAGAATTGGGATGTGTAAGGAAAAAGCAAAATAGAGAAAACAAAACAAAACAAATTTTTCTTTGTTGTAAAAAGTATTTCTGTTCATTAACCTTTCTATAATAGTAGAATATACTCATGATAGGCCTGACATTGTACATGTAGTTCAAGAACTACAGACTGTTGGAAATAATAATCGTTTTTCACAAGTGAATGTAGCGTAATGCGTAGGCGCATTTGGCGTGCATACTTTTTTTTGCTGAAAAGTTGCATTACGCGCCTAATTATGAATTTTGATGTAAAATTCTGAATTTTGGACATCAAAATTCTGAATTTGTAAAATTAAATGTTGGGAGGTCTGAAATAGCAGCCATCTACGGTGCTGACAAAGTTACAAAGCACGCCGGCTCCTCCTTTTGATCTCCCCTCCGCCCCCCCCACGCCGAGTCCCCATTGTCCTTTGTTTTCCCCTCACGGCAGTCCCCCCCACGCCGGGTCCTCCATTGTTCTCCCCTCCCCCTCACGGTGGTCCCCCACGCTCTCACCGACTCGACCCATGAGGCATCGCCACCACAGCGAGGCTTCACCACTGCCGAGGCCCCATCGTTGCGAGGTTTCACCACTGCCACCGAGGCTTCACCGCTGTCACCGCCCCACTTCGCGTCTCCGTGGTGCCGACCTGGGACCTAGCCCCGGGCTCCGTCGGCCGCTCCGCCGACCCGGACCCCGACCCGGACCCCGACCCGTGAGGCCTGGCTCCTCCGTCTGACCCGCGAGGCCCCGGTCGGGCCCTAACCTGGGCTTCTACACGGCGATCCTGAAGGCACCTAGACTGCGGAGCTTCGAAAAAGGCTTCCGACCACGCTCCCAGTCCACAGCCGCGGCCCGTCGGGAAGCCTTCTGGCCGCGTGGCCCGTCGGGAAGTCTTCTGGCCCCGCGGCCCATCGCGACTTGTCGGGTACCTCAGTACTCTGTTATTTTTTCTCAGCTGGTGAATAATTCTTCATGTACATTAATCACTAGCATTTGAGGTTTTACATTGGACAATTTCAGGGAACAACTTGTGGGTGGTGTGCTGGTGCACAGTGGTTGTGCAAGAGAAATGTGATAATACGGTAATTGGTAAACCAGTGATTCTATGAGCAATTGTGAGTCAGAGCTGAACCTACATCTTTTATTTGGCATTTATGTTTTGATCTTTTCTGTTGTATTATTCCAATGAAAATCAGGATCAAGAATTTTGTGCACGTTTTATTCTTCAAGGCCCTAATTCTCACCAATGTGTATATAATCATGTAGACCTAAAATACAAGACCCGTTGTTTGTCTTATTTGTGCTGGTTTTAGAGGAGCAATCTAACTTAATACTACTTTGTGTAGTAGGGGGAGGGGGTTTGCAAATCTTCATCTCTCTCCTCCTTCCAACAATTATTTTAAATCTATGACTTCTAGATTTCTAATGCTCGACTGAGGAAATGGGTATTTTTTGATTTACCTTATCGAAGTCCTTCAAATTGTATTTGCCTGGATTAAGTCTTTTTTTAAGCAGCCTCTGTTCAAAATATAATCAGTCCCATCTTATCCAATTCTCCTCATAGCTGCAGTTTTCTAGTACTACCTAAATTATCCGAAATCTTTTGCACCTTCTTTAACACAATCTCATCTTTCCTATAATGTGATGTTCCTAATCCTAAATATTATTGTATGCATACATTTCAAGCTTGAGCTCCATGCTTTGTGTATGAATTAATAACAAAAAACATCTTGTATGCCATCATATCTCTCTGTCTGAAGAAGGGTCTCTACCCAAAACGTCACCCATTCCTTCGATCCAGAGATACTAGCATTTTGTGTCCGTCTTCGTTTTAAACCAGCATCTGCAGTTCCTTCCTATAACATGCCATCATATCTACCTGACTAACTGTCTTTTAATGATTAATGAATACACTTTCCCAAATACATTTCCTCGCACTTCTCTGTTTGAATTCTATTCACTGCTTTTCTGCCTAACTGACCAGACCATCCATATCTTACTGCAGTCTTAAACATTTGTTCTCACTATTAACCACTCAGCTAATTGATTTTGCATCACCTGTTTTTCTCACGCCCCTTTGTATTATAAAAAGCATTCATTTTATTGGGACCCCACTGATAACCGGCTCCAAGTGTAAAAATACCCATCAGTCTTTCTGCTAGTTCTCATGCCACTGTATCAGCTTTAGACATACATTGCATTTTCTCTTAGATCCAATGTGCTGTTATCCTTTGACTAACCTTCTGCGTGAACCTTGTCAGAAGCTTGCTAAAATCTATGTGGACTGCATCATTGACCCTCTCATCCCATGCTAGCTGTCTTTGATTGACTTGTGCCTTTGAGTCCAGGTTTTGTACTGTTTTTCATTATCAATTCCAATTATTTGCTTACCACTGATATTAAACTAACCAGCCTGTATGTTAATTCTTCAGACATCAGTCTGAAGAAGGGTCTCGACCCGAAACGTCACCCGTTCCTTCTCTCCCGAGATGCTGCCTGACCTGCTGAGTTACTCCAGCATTTTGTGAAAAAAGCCTGTATGTTCTTGGTTTATTTCATCTTTTAAACATAGTGGGAACAATTTTCTCCCTGGCTATAGAGGAGGTGCCAAGGTTGAAAAATTCTAGTCTGTACATCTCTTATTATTTCCAGCAGCCTGAGATATATTTAATTCAGGCCTGTTGATTTTATCCATTTACAAAAATACTAAACAATTTAATCTTTCCTCTTTTACTGTGTTTATCTCTTTCAATAGTTCACGCATCCTTTCAACTACAACATCTGCACCATGTTTCTCTTTTGTGAAGCCAGCTGCATAATATTCATTGAGAATCTTACCCTCATCTCCTCTCAGATCTTAACAGGTTATCCTCTTGCTTGTTATGTACTTTGGATTTCCTTTGATTTTACTTGCCAGAATATTTTCCTCCTCCGCTTTGTTTTCATAATTTTATTTTTAATTGCATTCCAGTGCATTTCTATATCTCTTCTGTTATACCAAGCCAAGATCTAGGGGTCACCATTGACCGGAAATTCAACTAGACCACACATAGAAATGCAGGGGTTACATGAGCAGTCAGGTTAGATATTCTACAGTGAGTGATCTATCCTGTCACTCTAAATCCTTCCTACTATTTACAAAGCACAAGTGGGGAACATACTGGATGCCCTTTATTTGGATGAATGCCATTCAAATATCAGCTTTCCTTCCCTGTAGCACAACATGCCATTGTAGAAATTCTCATTGCTTCATCTGGCTCATCAATGCCTTTACTTCTGTGGAAGATTGAGAAGATTCAGTATATCAACAAACAGTTTCTTGAACTTCTGGAGGGGTAGGGTAGAGAGCATTTTGACTAATTGTATCATGGCCTGTTTCGGCAACTTGAACGCCCAGGAACCTAGGAGATTACAGGAAATGATGGCTATTGCCTGGTCCATTGCAGATACTGACTTCCACACCATCGAAAGGATCTATAGGAGATACTACTTCAAAAAGGCAGCCAACATCATCAAGGACCCAAACCACCCTGGCACACTCTCATTTCACTCCTGCCACCAGGAAGATGTGGGAGTCTGAAAACTGTGACTTCCAAGTTCAGAAATGGCTTCTTCCCAATGACCATCAGGCTATTGAACACTACAAACTCCAACTGAACTATGAACAGTCTTGGTTGCACAAGGGACTTCTGGCTTTGTTTTGTTTTGCACTATGTTGGGCTTTTTTTAATTTATGGAACTTTATTATTTGTTTATTGTGTTATCTATTGAGTACTGTTTAACCTGTTGTGATGCTGTATGCAAGAATTTCATTGTTCTGTTTCGATGTATATATAACAATTAAACACACTTCATTCTTGGGGTGATTTTAATTCCTGGGAGCACCTTCATGAGAATGAGGGCAGTGGTTGAAGGTCACCCACTACCTCCCAAGAGAAAATAAGGTTAGCATGATGTGTTGGCCTTGCTAGCAATACCTACAAACCCCAACAACATTTTGTATTTGATTGATAATTTAGAAAATGCTGTGTTCCCTTTTCTGCCCCTGTTTAATGTTGTGTGTGTTGTTGCTGTTTTTCTTGATACCTATAATTTAGGTAATTTAATTAAGATCTCAACTATGTTATTGGCCATGTTGAGTTGGCATGGGATGTTGGAGAGGTGGGGAGATTTTGTGCTGTGGGATAGCTATCTTTGGACTTGATAGTGAGAGCTTTGCTAATTTAAATTGGAATTGATTTTTTTGTTCCCAGAACTGAATGCGAGTCTGTCCTCAAAGGAAGAGAAATCTATGCTGATTTTTGGAGAAAACTGGAATGGAGATGGTTGTTTAAAACAATGCAGCATTATGTTAATTGCTTTTGATTGTTTTTCTAAGAAAAATGACCCTCATGCATGTTTTATACTATCTGCTATCCTTCAGACTGACAGTCTGTGAAGGTTTGTGCGAATATGTTGTAACATTTCACATGGCCGCAGTTCACGCCGGGGGCGGGATCCGCCAGAGTGACGGGAGTGGAGGCCAATGGGGGGGGGGGGGTCCGGGCCGATGATCTGCCGCTAACTCACCCACTCCATCCCCCCCAACCCCTCTCCTCCCCTCCCCCCACTCACTCACTCCATCCCCCCCTCAACCCCCCTCCTCCCCTGCCCCCCCCTTCACCCACTCACCCACTGCATCCCCCTCACCCCCCCCTTATCCCTCACGATAAGTCCAACAAGATGGCCGTCGCCGATGATTGCCGCCCTGCTGCAGGAGAGGCTTCAGGTCTACGGCTCGCTCTGGCTGCAGCGCTGGCTGCACAGGGCCGAGGTCAGTGGCTCCCTCTCCCCTTCCCTGTCCCTCCTCGATGGCCCACAGCCCCAGGGGAACTCCCCGCCCGGCAACGAGCTTCGTCAGTTGGAGAGGGTTGCTGGGTCTCTAACTTCGTCAGTTGGAGAGGGTTGCAGGATCGTCAGTTGGGGGAGGGTTGCCCCAGGAGAGGTCCGTAGGAGAGATTTGGACCCAACGGGTCCACCTCAGTCTAGTTTGTTCTATATCTCTACATTACCATCTGAAGAAAGGTCTCTACCCGAAACATCACCTATTCCTTCCCTCTGGAGATGCTGCCTGTCCAGCTGAGTTACTTTAGCTTTTTGTGTCAATCTTCAATTTAAATCAGCATCTGCAGTTCCTTCCTACACATCTAAACATCTTCTATGTTCTTGTTTAAATGGCTTTTAAACATCATCTTTATACCCACCTTTACAGCTTCCTCTGGCTGCTCATTCTATGTACACACCACTTCCTGCGTGAAGAAATAACGCTTGATATTTCTTAAATCTTTCCCCTCTCACAAACCTATGCTCTCTTGTCCTGGACATCCACACAAGAGAAATAGACTGACCATTCACCTTATCTATGCCCCTCATGATTTTGTACACCTCAAAGGTCACCTCTTAGCTTCCTATGTTCCAGGGGAAGAGTCTCAGTCTATGGAGTTGCTCCTTACAACTTAAGCCCTCGATTTAGCAAAGTGAGATTGTGGTAAAATAGTTTGTTTCCTAAGGAAGAAAAATCATTTTCTTTCCTTTATGGCTGGCATGTAGCTACAGATCCTCAGAACTGTGGTTGATTCTGAAATGCCCCCTGAAATTGCCCATTAAGGCCCTCAGTTCAAGAATGATAATAGATGGATGTTAAATGTTGGTCATAACAATAATGGCCACATCCTCTGAAAAGAAGGTTAGATCTATTTGGAAATGACCGAAGTTGTGCACGGATACTTGAAAGCTAAAATACTAAAAGGCTGTAAAATACCAGGAACAGGTTCTGCACTGCCTTTGGAAACCACAATAGTTCAACATTCGTTTCTGTGTTGATAGAACCTGCAACTATATGTAAACCTGAATTTGTATGAACCACATGACTGAATTTGAATCTTGCAAGACCGAAGATTGTATCCATCTGCAAACTTTTATATTACTTGGAAATTAAGTGCTTTTTAGTCCATGTTACAAAATGGATTAGGAAAATATTAAGTTTCAACAATTCGTTGTATTTCAGGATTGTGAGCAAGTGCTTCTTTTCCCCGATAAAATGAACAGAATTGCTATAATTTATTCATATGGTGTCTGAGGATAAAAGATCTTATTGAAAATATGAGAGCCTGAGAAAGGCATTAAATTTGGATCATTTTTGTCTTTGAACAGTTTGAGTTAACAGAGTAGCTCCCAAGCTTTTCCTTGCATGACCCATTGAAAGACTGAGCTTTTTTGCATCCCTAAAATATTGCAGGCTAATTGATTATGTAGGCATTAAAATACCTGAATATGATCTTTATATTGTAAATTAATTGTGAATAAATAACGCCATTCAAGTTAATTTCACTTAACCATTCCAGTAATAAATCTGGTTAAATGAAAATATCATGCCTATATTTCACTGTCAAACATTATTATGATCTCAATTTTTATTTTATGGTCCTAAGATTTTGAACTCTGGTTTCAATTGATTGCAATGCTTAAAGTAGGCTAAAAAGAAATGTTTCCGTGAAATTGTCCGGAAGTGAATTATCAGTGATTTGTAATTTATAAATACTGGAATATCTGTGTATCTTTGTTAATATTTTCCATTATCAAATTTTATGTCCACGTTTGTAATGGGAGCTGTTGATGTTAAAAAAAATGTGTTGGCTAATTGAGCAGGTCAAGCATCAGCTTTGGAGGAATGGACAGACAACGTTTTGGTTGCTCCAGCACTTCGTTTTTTGCTCAAGATTCCAGCGTCTGCAGTTTTTGGTGTCTCAGGTTTATGTAAAGGCTGATCGCTCAACATGTAGTGCTGAGAAAGTACTGTTTTCTGAAGAAGAATATAATTTTCCAGAATGTTGGGTATTTTGCTGTTTAATCTCTGAAATAAAATTCAAATATTATAAATTACTTAAAAATTATGATTACATTATATATGTCTTGTTTCAGTTACTTGGCCTTCAATTCTGCTTTGGTTCAAGACTGCACTGAGATTGGAGATTGATAGTCTCAAGCACGAAATATGTAATTTGCTGTCTTTTATATTTAGGGAAGATTGACTATTAAAATTATGCTGTGATCATGTTAAAAAGATGTAAAGCCAAGTTGATTCTCACCAGTTAGAATAACATAACAGGTATAACAGGTATAACAGAGCTTTATTTGTCGTTCGGTACCGAAGTACCGAACGAAACTACATAGCAGTCATAGAAAAAAAAAGAACACAAGACACATAACCCCAACACAAACGTCCATCACAGTGACTCCAAACACCCCCTCACTGTGATGGAGGCAACAAAACTTCCCCTCTCTTCCCCACGCCCACGGACAGACAGCTCGTCCCCGACCGACCCGCACAGTCCCCGCACCGGGCGCTGAAACGTCTCGCGGCCGAACCGGGCGATGAAAGGCCCGCGACCAAGCCTTGCGCAGCTAAGTCCCGCAGCCGAGCCGCACCAGCGGTGAAAAGTCCCGCAGCCGAGCCGCACCAGCGGTGAAAAGTCCCGCAGCCGAGCCGCACCGGGCGGTGTTAAGTCCCGCAGCCGAGTTGCACCGGGCGGTGTTAAGCCCCGCAGCCGAGCTGCACCGGGCGGTGTTAAGCCCCGCAGCCGAGCTGCACCGGGCGATGTAAAGTCCCGCAGCCGAGTTGCACCGGGCGGTGTTAAGCCCCGCAGCCGAGCTGCACCGGGCGATGTAAGTCCAGCGGCCAAGCCGCACCGGGATGTAAAGTCCAGCGGCCAAGCCGCACCGGGATGTAAAGTCCAGCGGCCGAGCCGCACCGGGGGATGTTAGGCCCCGCAGCCGAGCCGCACCCCGCGCCGTGAGGAAGAGAAAAGTTCCCCACACCCACCCACCCACACCCACCCCCCACACACCACCACCCCCTCCCACACATACACAACCAAAAAAAATATATATAAAAATCATCCCAACACCGACACTCAACAAAAAAAAGACGGACAGACTGCTAGTCAGCCGCTCCCTTAAAAAATGGATAAATGCTGTAATTGTTTTGAAAACTGGGCGATCCAGCCAAGCAACGCAGGAGGTTGTTCCATGCCGAGACTTTAGCACGGAGAGCTTCAAGGTGTTGCCTGTAGGTCAGCTGCCGATCTAGTTTCACCCCGAGGTATGTAGGAAATGGGTTGTAGGATAGGGGTGACCCATAGAGGGTGATGGTTAGCTGGCGTTGAGCTTCCTTGTTCAGGTGAAAGGCCGTTGTGGTGGTTTTTGCCATACTCAGTTTTAGTCTCCAGGTCTTAATGCAGCCCGCGACAAGTTCCATATCCGCCGAGAGCACATCCTCAACATTTGACCAGCTCTTGTCTGAGTGCAGTAGGGCCAAGTTATCTGCGTATCCATACTGGCGCGAGGTCGTGTGTGGCAGATCGCTGATATAGAGATTGAAGAGCGTCGCAGTCGGCTAGATTGTCCGTCGCTGGGCTCGAGTACAAAACTGTGGTTTGCAAGGATGTTGGCAAGGAACTGCACTAAATGACGGTCAGGGATGGTTCAGAGGAGCTTCAAGATCAAGCCCTGGTGCCACACAGTATCATAAGTGGCAGTGAGGTCCACCAGTGTGATGCACGCCTTGTGACCCTTTTCGAAACTGTCTTCGATGTCATTGGTCAGCTTGACTATTTGGTGGGTGGTGCAGCGTCCACGCCGAAATCTGGCTTGTTCAGCGGGTAGTTGAGGGTCAACGATTGGATCGAGCTGGGCCAGGAGAAGCCGTTCGAGGAGCTTGTACGGGACACAGAGGAGTGAGACGGGCCGATAGTTCCTTGGGTCGTCCGCAGGCTTGTTTGGTTTTGGTAGCGCAATGACGGTGGCTTTCCACCAGATCTTCGGAATGGACTGACCAATGAGGCAAGAAGAGTAAAACTAACGGAGCCAGGCCAGGCATTTAGGACTGCAGTGTTTCAGGAATTCTGGGGGGATGTTATCAGGACCGTGAGCTTTTCCACATTTCACTTGAGAGATGACAGAAGAAAGTTCTGCAGAAGAAAAGGGTGCTGACGGCTGCCCATCAGCGCCTGGCGATTTCCAAAGATTAGTGGATTCTTGTTTGATTCCTGTTCTTACAAGAATCCTTCCCTTTCTCCAAACGCAGTTATTAGAAAATGTTCTATACATTATGAAAATGTAGTGAACTTTCTGAAGAATTTTACAATTACATAAAAATTACCTGATGCAGGTTAAAAGCACTGCAGCTTTATCATGTTTTTTAGTGTTCTTAGATTTGTTTTTAGTATTGTCTTTCTTGATTTTTGTGGATGGATAGAATTGATATTTTTTACAGTTTGTTGTGTGGTGTATGTTTATGACTGTCTGAGGGGACTGTCTGTATTAATATATTTATAGTAAAAGTAGGAAAATTAATTGCTGTCAGGAATACAGCTCCAGCAAATAAAAATAAGGATGGACTTTAGTAACTACGATGGTGGAATTGGGACAAAACAAAATTCCTTCCACTTCAGTATAAACATTTTACGTTAAGTGAAATATTTCACTGCATTTATTTTTCAGTATCAACAACAAAAATGCAGCACTGAAAGCTAATAGGTTATGTACCATGATGACATCAATGCGTGTTAGTACCGACTGATTTGTGATTTTTAAATTAAAAAAATTACTGGCACATTGTTTGATGTAATGTAATTTGCCTTATTTTCCTAAAAAGCAACATAGAAGGAAATCAATTTTAATCACAAAATATGACATGTTTAGCTAATAGCAATGGGTCAGTTAGTTTATGCTTATCACAACACAACAGATGAACTATCTTTGGCTGCACTAAGAACTTTGGGATTTTTTAAAATAGTAGAATTGGGATGAATAATTTATTGATTTTATTATATATTATCTGTGTATTATGTTATAGGCCTGCCATGTTGCTGCAAGTAAGAATTTCATTGTTCTGTTATCAATATTTATGAGAATTAAGCATTCTTGACGTGATCTTAAGGTCAGATTTGAGTCCCACTATTGAAAATTGAGGATGAAAACCTGGAGGGCAATCCAATTCTGAGAGAATGCTGGATTGTCTAACATACTATCTTTGAAATACTATCTTAGAATAGGCTCCTTTTGTACTGTGGGGTGAATATAAAACATCATATGGCAATGTTTTGAACAGGCAGGCAGCTATCCTTTGTATCCTGGCCAATATTTATTCTTTCATCAACATGAACTATACAAATAGCTCATCAGTTCATTATCGCATTACTGTTTGTGGGAGCTTGCAAATACAACCGTAGCTTCATTAAAATAATGTATTAGGTGCAAAGAGCTTTGGAAAAATTGGTAATGAAAGTGAAAATGAATGCATGTCTATGTTAAAAATGCTGATGAAATCTTATAAAATGCCAGTTTTGGTTTGAGATCATTTGTGGAAGAACCACTCTGGCTCATTGGATAGGCTTTACTGTTGTGTACTGATCTCCTATTGTGTCTGTATTGTCATATATGTTCCCATTGACAAACCTCTTTTTTTATTTGATAGAATTTGGAGTGAACATTGACGAGCCCTGCAGATGAAGATATGTTCCGTAATAGCCTAAAGATGTTCCTCAGTGGTGGGAAGTCCAACCGCAAGAGTAGATCAAGTGGTAGGTTATTCGTTACTTCTTGTAAAGTCATGTGGATCCAGGCACATTTTTGTCCTCCATAACGTAGAATCATATGCTTTTAACTGCAAATATATTATGATTAATGAGTTGCTCATAGATATAATGTAGATAAAAATGCAATTGCTGAATTTCCAGGTAGACGTATTCCTCAGTGTATTTATGAGTGTTTACCACAATGTCATTAACACTTTATGGTATAGTTTATTATTTTCAAATCTATTTTTTATTGTAATGAATAAATGGAGCATGAATAATGGAGCATCATTCTCCACCCATAGCAACACACTGTATCATAGCATCTATATTGCATTTCATGCATTTCATCCAGCCATTCTTATTTATGAAATTTAACTCAAGAAATGTTTTCCAGCAATACATATCTTCTGTGCTAAGTTAATGACATTTTGGAGCCAAGCCCTGACCATGCACAAGCATTGTTTGCAGTTATAGTGCTCCTATGATTGAATGCTTGGCTGATTTTGATGCTTTCATAAGTTATAGGAGCAGAATTAGGCCATTCGGCCTATCAAGTTTACTCCACAGTTCAATCATGGCTGATCTATCTTTCCCTGTCAATCCCATTCTCCTGCCTTCTCCCCATAACCCCTTTCATATAGTTTGCAGAGTGAATTGAGAACTTTTTTGTTGATGCATCAATTTAGTGAATAAACTCAATCATTTGGGAGTTGATACAAACTTTTTGGAGAGGTGTGAAAACAGCAGATATCTGTGACAAAAATGTCAATAGATCAGACTACATGGATAATAATTCAGATTGAATGGATAATTGTAAAATTGAAGAGGGAACACAGTTCGAGGGCACGGTTGTGCAGAAAAGCTACCATGGACATAGGCTTTGAAATTGAATTCTCACCTTTGAAGACCAGCAAGAAGCTAAACAAATAATCTAACATCTGTCAGTATATGTATGCAGTTAGGATTCTGAATAATAATTTAAAAATACAGCCAATTGTGATATTTATTACACTAACTTCTGAAAACCTACTATTCAATTGTTTGGAAATCTCAATGTTTTGTTATCTGGGTCATGGGGTTTGGTTTTATGTGCTCCCTTCAAGATCACAGGGGTCCTGTTCTGGTGGTGCCTATAAATTCACTGGGTACCCCATGATCAATAGGTTCAAGGACAGTGGATTCCCAACAACCATCAGGCTTATGAATCACACAACACCAACCACAGCAACTCTGGTTTTCAATGGACTGTCTCTGTTTGTACTACAAACTTAGGTTCTGCACTATTATGGTTACCCAGTATCATGGTTATTAATTTATTGTATTCTTGATTATATATTATATGTGCGTTATTAGATTTATGAGCCTGTTAAACTGCAGCAAGCAAAAATGCCATTGTTCCATTGTCAGTACATATGACAATTAAACACTCTTGATTTCCCTGAGCTCCCTGTAAACTTGCCCGGTACATTGCAAAAGCTTTTTTCTGCTGAGCCATTGAGAATGCCCCAGGTATTTTCACGTTGGAATTCACATTGCAGCTGTGTAAAACTTATGTTTGGCCACATTAGGAGTAGTGCGTGCAGTTCTGGTCACCACACTTCCTGGAGGTGCTGCCTTATACTCTTACACCTAACTCTATCTCAGTTATTCTGTAATTGTACTTTAGTTTCTTTTTTGTATTACTTTAGACTGCTCTACAATCTTGCATCGTTCTATTGATTTGCACTTGCCTTATTTGTTGTTGTATTTGTCATAATTGTATGCATACTGAGTACCATACACTTTGAGTACCATATGAACAAGGAACTTCATTGTACCCTGGTGCATATGAAAATGAATTCACCTGAAATCTGATATGATGTAGAAGCATTTGAGGGAATGCAGAAGAGGTTCACCAGGATGTTTGGATTGGGGAGTGTTAGTTTTAATGAGAGATTGGACAAAGCTTCAGAGATCGAGATGAGATCTGATGGAAGTTTGAAAGTGATGGGCTTAAATGAGGTAGATAGTCAAATACTAGAGGCCGTAGGTTTAATGTAAGAAAGGGGAAAGTTTTTATTTTTTACAAACAGTGGAATCAGCTGGCAAGGAGGATGGTGGAAGCATTAATGTACGTTTTGTTTTATTTTTAACTCTGTGTATGTGGGCGGGTGGTGGGGGGGTTGGGGGAAACCTTTTTTCAAATCTCCTCCTCAACGGAGATGCGACCTTTACCGTGTCGTATCTCCGTTCGCGCTACGGCCTAACATCGTGGAGTCGGCGGCCTCCAGCTGGGATCGACCTTGAAGACTCCGGTCGCAGGGCCTGGACTTACCATCTCGGAGGCTTCGGCCGTGGGCCCTGCAGACCGCAACATCGGGAGTTCGCAGGTCCCTGGCTGGCGACCGGTTTTTGGGAGCTCCAGCCGTAGCAGCTTCGACCGCCCCGAAGTGCGAGGTATGATCGACCCGCTCGCAGGCCCCTCATCGCCCTGCGTGGCCTGGCCGCGACACTTTCCATCGCCCGGTGGGGGCTCAGGACTTTCATCGGCCTGCTCGGCTCGGCTCGGCTCGGCCCTGGGACTTTCCATCGCCCGGTGGGGGCTCAGGACTTTCATCGGCCTGCTCGGCTCGGCTCGGCCCTCGGACTTTCCATCGCCCGGTGGGGGCTTCAAAAAGTTGGGAGCCTCGATCACCTCGTGGCACCACGGGAGAAGAATGAGGAGGAGATAAGACTTTGCCTTCCATCACAGTGAGGGTGTGCCTAGAGCAATCACTGTGATGGCTGTTTGTGTAAAAATTGTATCTGTGTCCTGTGCTTTTTGTTGTCTACTGCCGGACCCTGACGTGAGAGGACGCTGGCGTTGTTTATTCGCCGCTTCTCCGTTAGGATAGTTTGTCTGTTTGTTTTTATGTTTGATTGTTTATGTAAGCGCTTTGAGCTTCTGGAAAGGCGCTATATAAAATAAATGCTTATTATTATTATTATTATTATTGTATGGCATAGTGATTCTTAAGAAGCATTTTTTGACAGACATATGAGCATGCAAGGAATGGAAGGTGATGGATCGTGAGCAGGCAGATCACATTAGTTTAATTTAGTATCATGGTCGGCATAGACATCCCACTTTTTAAGAAAGGAGGGAGAGAGAAAACAGGAAATTACAGACCAGTTAGTCTGACATCAGTGGTGGGGAAGATGTTGGAGTCAATCATAAAAGACAAAATTGCGGAGCATTTGGATAGCAGCAACAGGATCGTTCTGAGTCAGCATGGATTTACGAAGGGGAAATCATGCTTGACTAATCTTCTGGAATTTTTTGAGGATGTAACTAGGAAAATGGACAGGGGAGAGCCGATGGATGTAGTGTACCTTGACTTTCAGAAAGCCTTCGACAAGGTCCCACATAGGAGATTAGTGGGCAAAATTAGAGCACATGGTATTGGGGGTAGGGTACTGACATGGATAGAAAATGGGTTGGCAGACAGAAAGCAAAGAGTGGGGATAAATGGGTCCCTTTCAGAATGGCAGGCAGTGACTAGTGGGTACCGCAAGGCTCGGTGCTGGGACCGCAGTTATTTACAATATACATTAATGACTTGGATGAAGGGATTAAAAGTAAAATTAGCAAATTTGCAGATGACACAAAGCTGGGTGGCAGTGTGAACTGTGAGGAAGATACTGAGGTTGCAGGGTGACTTGGACAGGTTGTGTGAGTGGGTGGATGCATGGCAGATGCAGTTTAATGTGGATAAATGTGAGGTTATCCACTTTGGTGGTAAGAATAGGAAGGCAGATTATTATCTGAATGGTGTCAAGTTAGGAAAAGGGGACGTACAATGAGGTCTGGGTGCAGGAAGCATGCAGGTACAGCAGGCAGTGAAGAAAGCCAATGGAATGTTGTCCTTCATAACGAGAGGAGTTGAGTATAGGAGCAAAGAGGTCCTTCTGCAGTTGTACAGGGCCCTAGTGAGACCGCACCTGGAGTACTGTGTGCAGTTTTGGTCTCCAAATTTGAGGAAGGATATTCTTGCTATTGAGGGCGTGCAGCGTAGGAAGGTTAATTCCCGTAATGGCGGGACTGTCGTATGTTGAAAGACTGGAGTGACTAGGCTTGTATACACTGGAATTTAGAAGGGTGAGAGGGGATTTTATTGAAACATATATGATTATTAAGGGGTTGGACACATTAGAGGCAGGAAACATGTTCCCAATGTTGCGGGAGTCCAGAACCAGGGGCCACAGTTTAAGAATAAGGGGTAGGCCATTTAGAACGATGAGGAAAAACTTTTTCAGTCAGAGTTGTAAACGTGTGGAATTCTCTGCCTCAGAAGGCAGTGGAGGCCAATTCTCTGAATGCTTTCAAGAGAGAGCTAGATAGAGCTCTTAAGGATAGCGGAGTCAGGATGTATGGGCAGGAACGGGGTACTGATTGAGAATGATCAGCCATGATCACATTGAATGGTGGTGCTGGCTTGAAGGGCCGAATGGCCTACTCCTGCATCTATTGTCTATTGACATCATGGGTCAAAGGGCCTGTTTTGTGTATTGTGCTATATCTGAAAAAAGTAAATTAGCAATATGCTGCGATAACAATAATGGTGAGGTGGGATAGAGGGGATAAAATCCAGTAACCCTGAACATCTGCCAGAGTAATGGCGTTCCACAGCAAGTGATTGAAACAGTGCTTCAATAGAGGATCACCTAGTGTTCAACTGTTATTTTCGATAGGACACAACTCAAAACAACTTAATTTTAACTGAAACAGGCAAAAATATTGCAAAAGCCATTTTTATTTTCTCAGACAATTGAAATTGCTAGAGTCTGAAAATTGTAACAGGATTCATTCAGCATAATAAGCTTTTGGCCTAGAGCTTGCTATTATGATCATGGTAAAACTGACAGTGCTCACTGTCATTACACCATGCAACGGACAGTAGCTTCAGGAGAACTTGGTTAAAAATGGAAATAGTAAATTTGCCAACAGTGATTCTCAGTTCACCAGATTTGCTACTTTGCAACCTTCTCCAGTATAACCCTCTAATTTCAAATGACCTGACTAGCATTTTGGCATTTATAAAATATTCTTCTTGTGAAATATTATTCATTATACATGAGTTGCAATTGAATTTTTAATGAATTGAATTACAGTTTTTAATAACTTCTCCGGATTTAAGGAAAACTAATTTTATGCTTTTGAAATCATATTCGTAAATCAAAATGGATTTTAGTTTCTCTTTCCATAAGTTTAAAAAAAAAATGTTTTGTCTTCTTAATCATGTATTTGTTCTAATTTGAGGTACACTCCAAAGATCCACAAGTTTCTGAGTGAAGAAATTCCTTCAAACCTCATCCATTACTGTCTGATACCTTATCCCTTAGATTTAGTCTCTTGAGTCAAGGTACTGAATCTCTCGCCATCTGTCCTGTCAAGCATTTCAGATTTCTGTATAGAAATTAAAGTTGAGAATAAACGTTCCAGGATTCTTGATGTTCAGAAAGGGCAGACAAATGGGAATAATTGTTCGGTGGTGGAGAAGGTGGCTCGGATAAAGAATTGAGTAATCGACCT
The DNA here is from genome assembly GCF_053455715.1 of Rhinoraja longicauda. NCBI lineage: Eukaryota > Metazoa > Chordata > Chondrichthyes > Rajiformes > Arhynchobatidae > Rhinoraja > Rhinoraja longicauda. Next base: position 11,601,004 of record NC_135981.1, read on the forward strand.
TGGACAATAAGAAATAAACTAAGTATGGTGGTTATAGAGTGGAATAAAACAAAACAATTATTGGAATAACTACAGCATCACCTCCCACAGCACCAGCACCCCCTCTCCCAACAGATGCAACACAATTGGAGAGGAAATCAATAAAGAAATAAGAAGACTGTAACCAAGGTTGACATCATAATCATGGGAGATATCAACCTGCATTTGACTTGATCAATTAAATTAGCAAAAGTAATTTGAAGGATGTGTTCACTGAATGCATTTATGATAGTTTTCTGAAACAATATATATTTGAACCAAACAGAAAACTATTTTGGACTGTCTTGCATTGTAATACAGATTAATTAGTATTCTAAAGGGACCCACAAGGGAAAAGTAACCACAGTATGACAGTATGTAGTTTGAGAATGATAGATCATGTGGGAACTGAATGCTTTCATTTAAATGTATTCAGTTATGCTGCTGTGGAAGCTGATAAACTGAGGCAGGTAAGGAAATTGGATTGTAAATTTTGCTAGAAGATAAACAAACGCAGGAATTCTAAAAGTATTTCACAATTTCTAAGATCATTACCTTTCAAGTTGAAAAGAAAATGCTTGTTTTGTGGCAAATGTTTGTTGGCAGTATCAGTGGTTTTGAAGTGTGTTACTGGAGTTCAGGCATTTGTACTGTCCTCGAACTTGCTGTAATTTCTGGACTTATTAAGTGACAGAAGCTGCCCAGGCCTTCATGGCTCTGAGATGTACTGCTCCATATTAATTGTATTGCATTGGCTGAATTCAAAACGTTGCATCCAGTTTTACTTTCTGTCAAAGACTCGATGGACATTGCACTCCCAACCTAGTTGTCACTAAAAGCTTTGCTATCTTTTGCCTGATGCCTCCAGGATCCGGGAGGCTGCAGGTTTCCACTTATATAAACATAGCACAAAAAGTAAGGAAATTTGTGTTTGGTAGATTATTTCTTTGTTGTAACAATGCTTCTTGGCAATAAATCTTATACCGTTGGAAAGCCTGTTTATTTCCCTTTTAAATGGTGCCACATTTGTAAGGAACATGCATTTGTGGGATGAGCAGCAGAGCTGAGTATGTGGGTTGCGCCCATGAAAAATCTGCCAAATCTTCTCTGCCAATGCCAAACAGCTTATTCTGCCATTGACTCTTGTTCGGTGTTGTTTGGTGGATTGGATGATTGAAGTCTGAAGAAACAAGACACATTGGCAATTTAACAATTTATTCATTTAATAAACAGGAGCCTCAGTAGCATGTGGAAGAACCATACACAGCCACAACAGCCTGGCACCTCCTCCTCATGCTGGTCACCAGCCTGGTCACACACTGTTGTGGGATGGCATCCCATTCTTCAACCAGCATTTGTCGCAAGTCAGCCAACGTGGTTGCATTGGTCACTCTGGCACGAACAGCACGCCCAAGCTGATCCCACAAGTGTTCAATGGGGTTGAGGTCAGGACTGCTGGCAGACCATTCCATCCTCTCCACTCCCAAATTCTGGAGGTAGTCTCTGAGAAACCCTGCTCTGTGGGGGCGAGCATTGTCATCTTGGACGATAGAGTTCGGTCCCAGACTGTGGAGATATGGGATTGCTACTGGTTGCAGAATCTCATCTCGATATCTCTCTGCATTGAGATTGCCTCCAATGATGACAAGCCTCGTTTTTCCAGTGAGGGAGATGCCGCCCCACACCATCACACTGCCTCCACCAAAAGATGTTACTCTTTCGGTGCAGCAATCAGCATAGCGCTCTCCGCGTCTTCTCCACACTTTGACCCCATGATCCAACTGCCGTAGGCAGAATCTGGACTCATCGCTGAACGTAACGTTCCTCCACATGTTCAGGTTCCAGTGCACGTGTTGCCGACACCAGCGCAAACGGGCCTGACGGTGAAGGGCAGTCATGGCAGGCCTCCTGGCAGCCCTATGAGACCGGAGAACGGCTGCGTGCAGTCTGTTCCGAATTGTCTGGGCAGAGAGCCGTCGGCCATATCATCCTGCAAACCTTGACTGCAAATCTGTAGAAGACAGCCTACGGTTCCTAAGTGCTGACAGGGTGAGGAAACGGTCTTCTTCGGGTGTCGTCTTCTTGGGACGCCCACTTCGCGGCCTGTCTCTGACATCCCCCGTTATATGGAACTTGGCCTTCACTTTGGAGATGGTTCTAGGGCTCACTCCAAATAATGCCGCAACTTGGTTTTGCGGAACACCAGCTTGAAGTTGCCCAATTGCACGGGCCCTATCCAGATCAGTCAAACGTGGCATGCCGATTCTTGGAGCAGACACCTACTGACCACTGTAGCAGGGCCCATGCTCACAGATGCTGCCAATCAGGTGCCAATCAGGCACCTGATTGTCAGCACCTGGGGGTACCAGAAGCTCAAAACAAGTGTCAATAGCAACAGCAGAATAAGCTGTTTGGCATTGGCAGAGAAGATTTGGCAAATTTTTCATGGGCGCAACCCACATACTCAGCTCTACTGCTCATCCCACAAATGCATGTTCCTTACAAATGTGGCACCATTTAAAAGGGAAATAAACAGGCTTTCCAACGGTATGAGATTTATTGCCAAGAAGCATTGTTACAACAAAGAAATAATCTACCAAACACAAATTTCCTTACTTTTTGTGCTATGTTTACATGTGGCCGAATGGCAATAATGCAGAGATCACCTGTACTTGATAAATTTAGGCACGAGGATAAGGGTGACAGCGGGCCCATTTCAGGATGATTCAAATGAATGTTGTTAAGAGGAGTGTTAAAGACTGATGATTGGGATATTATCAGGAACAAACAACAACAAAAAAGACTGAGTGTATATAGATTTTGAAAGTCGACCAACATAGAATTAAAAGATGTTGCAAGAGTTTGTACAATTGTGTTACAAGGAAGGAAATAGTAAAATATAAATGTGGGTCCCAATAATGACAATAATGGGGGAAATTCTAATGAGAAATAAAGAAATAATAAGGCATTAAGCAAATATTTGAATATATCTGCATTGCAGAAGTCATAACAAGTTTTGCAAAAGTGGAGAAGGATTAAGGGTTCACTGAGGAATTTAAATTAATATCACTGAAGCAAAATTACCAGAGAAATTAAGGATCAAATCACCTACACCTGAGAAAGTAATGTTAAGGCCTCAAAACAATATAATGAAGGATAACAACATAATATCAGGAATAATCAATGTGATTGATGGCAGCTGAGCCAGCTTTTGATTAAATCACTCACTGGATGCATGGAATCATTTGGAAGTTGAACAGCAACCCAATCATTGTTGGAAGAAAGGAACATTTTTCTGATGTTATGTCTTTTATCCATTATTTTTGGAGCCAGTGCAGAGTGCTGTTATCTCACAGCTACTGCAAAATCTAGAGTTTTATTTCCAATATTTTGAACTTTAATTCTATTATTCTTTCCTGTGTGTGTGGCAGTGTTGGCACAATAAAGTTTTTGAATTCCTCTCAATCATTTCTTACAAGGTTGTTTGAAAGAAGGAAGAGTACATTTTAGATTTGATTAGGCTTGGTTTTCATAGACAGTGGATTGTTTACTGAATTATCAGTTGTTATTTTTCCATTCTTTCTGTTGCCATACAAGTATATTGTAACTGAGAATGCCAGTTATTATGCACAATGTTGTATTTACTAATGCTTTTCAATAAGGTAAGAATTCAGGTTGAACACCTTACTTTTTAAAGAAAAAGGCCACATTCGTGCTCTAGCCTTAATCAGCCCACTAGATACATCGAATAATTTTGAAATAATTTTGCTTGAATTGTTGAATGTGCACCATTTCACTCTTAAATTGGCAGATTTTTTGGTCAAGGATTATTCTTAGAATGAAAGAATATTCTGAGTATTGAATTTAAGACACATCTTTGCAGTGCAGTGCTACTCTAGTTGCAATTTGTGCTTGAATTTTTCCCTTTTTTCTCCTTTCTGTTGAATTTTTTGCGGATAACTATTTTATGGGAAGGCTTTTGTACAGTGAGAATTTCATAGGAGTAACACCAACTGATCTTCCTGGGGATCAGAATAAGAACATATGAAATAGAAGCAAGCAAAGAGTCTTTTGATCGTGGGGGGACGGGCACAGGGACAGTGGGGGGGGGGGGGGAAGAATAATATCTGGCTTATCATCAATTGAAACAATCCACTGGATCTTTAACTTGCAATTTTGCACAAGCCTTTTTTTTCACACACAGTTTAATACAGAATACAGAGCCTTTATTTGTTTAATAAATTGTTTTGAAAATCCACATGTACTTCTCAATTTTAGGAAGAATGTCTGTCTGTCTGTCTGTCCCATGCCCTTACACAGGCAAAACGGTACACGATAGCATCACAATGTTTGGCTCAACCTCCTCACCATTCCCCTATGCTGTGAATAAACCCACTTTCATTACTTTTTTTAACACAATTTACCGTATAAACTTGAATAAATCCGTCCGTGCCTCCCCCCCCCCCCGGAGGACCGGCGCCCGTCCCGGTCTGCCCCGCCCGCCTGACCATCCTCCCATACTGCAACGCGCTGCAGAGGCACTGGCAGAGGGTCCAACAAGATGGCCGTCGCTCACCGCTCGCAGCAGGAGAAATGCCGCCGAGGTTCAGTGCCTTCTCCCTGTCCACTCTCGCCTACTCACGGCCCCGGGAGACGCTCCCTGCCCGGCAACAGGTCCATGCCATCTCCCCCCGTTCCCCAGCCGAGCTGCAGGAGACGCTTCGGCACCGCATGAGAAACGGGGCCGACGTCACTGCTTTTTCCCCTCTCCCCCCTTGCTGGCACACGGCCATGGGGGCACTCCCCGCCCGGCAACGGCTCCACGTTTGGGCCGAGGGAGGCGGGAGCAGAGGGGTGGAGTGGGAGGGGGGAGGGTTGAAGGGGATGGAGGGAGGAAGGGAGGGTGAGCGGAGGGAGGGGGGGTGAAGGGGATGGGGGAGGGGGTAGGGAGGGGGGAGGGAGGGATGAAGGGGAGGGGGGATGGGGAAGGGGTGAAGGGGAGGGGTGAGGGGGGTGGGGTGAAGGGGAGGGGTGAGGGGAAAGGGGTGAAGGGGGAGGGTTCAAGGGGAGGAGGGGGTGATGCACCAATGCAGGAGAGTTTTGGACCCAACGGGTCCACTTGGTCTAGTATACATATAAAGTTGTATTTACCTGTCCGAAATATCTTTGGCAGAACTAGGCCCTGGAATTCTTTATGCACACTGGAATCTAGCCTAATTTCAGTCACCTTGATCTGAATCAGGCGCTCCATTTTTCTTTGGTTTTGCTTAATTATCTTTCGTGAATAGATTTTTTTTTCTCAACGTGAAAGGTTGCATATATGCCGAGAATCACACTAGAAAATGTATCACTTTTGAGTACAATGATATAAATAGAAAGCCTTATATGCTATGACTTAATTCAAATTTGTATATACATTATGTGATTGAGAAATTTTAAATTTATATTATGTGTATATTTAAATATCAGTTTATTTTTGGTTATGCTGTCTATTGTTCAAGGGGATATTCTATTTTTATAATGGATTGCTGGCTGATCTAACGGCTTAAATCAGGTCACCAGTGTATGTTTAATTGTTCAGTATCTGAGCAAATTAGGGCAGCATTTCGTGAGAGAATGAGATTTAAGCATATATTGTGATCATTATATTTGCTTACCTTCTTTTGGGGAAAAAACAATGACCTAAACTTTTAAAAAACAATGAACTAACTTTTATCTAATAATTTACAGCTTTTACTATCCTTGATTATTTCTTAGTTCGATGCTGGACGTAAAAACCATGATCCATTACTTGTCCTCTATAGCTCAGGCATTATCACACTCTACTCTTACCTTATCCCTTTCCCTAATCAGGGCCCTGATTTCAACCTTAAGAGAACATGGCGTAGAATTTGTAACATGGGAGAATTCAATAATGTGCCTTGGGAATTATTGAAGCTTGTTGTGTGGATCCAATACCAGAGTAGTGTTGGAGTGGAACACAATGAGTGCATAATGTGTCTTTCATTAACAACTATTTCCAGGCTGAAACCTGTTTCAATTATACTTTGTTATTCAATTTGTATTTCAAATTGATTAACGGCAAAAATAAATAAAATTATTTTGTAATACTATTCACAATTTCAGAATTGTCCAAAATATACAGTTGATGAAGTACCTTTTAGTGTAATGTAGGAAATTGACAATCGGTTTCTCAAAGGCAAGATTCCACAAATAGCAATACAAAGATGACCAATAATCATTGTAAGTGATCTCGATTGAGTGGTAACTTTTGGCAGAGTATTCCGTGGCTGTCCTTTGGAATGGTGCTACAGTATTTGCTGGACTTGGCATCGCCCGGTGCGGCTGCGGGACCTTTCAGTACCCGGGGCGGCTCGGCCGGGGGGCCTTCCATCCCCTTGCGGGGGCTGTGCGTGTCGGTTGCCTCGGTAGGGGTCGAGCTGTCTGTCCGTGGGTGCGAGGGGAGGAGAGGGGAAGTTTTGTTGCCTCCATCACAGTGAGGGGGTGTTTGGAGTCACTGTGATGGATGTTTGTGTTGGGGTCGTGTGTCCTGTGTTCTTTTCTTTTTTTGCTGTGACTGCTGAAATTTCGTTCGGTGTTGTGCCGAGTGACAATAAAGTTTTGTTATGTTATGTTATGTTATGTTACCCACCTGGGAGCTCAAAACATCATGTATCTGCCAACTTGTTTTAACAGGCAGGATTGTGCCGAAAGCTCATTGATCTATTTGCTAGCTGCTATGCATGGGTTGGCATGTTCCTAGAAGAGGAGATTAAATGTGGGCACATCCCTCCGCCACTCTGTCTCTGGGCTTCCCATTGAGTGCAGAGGCATTCCATAAACGATACAAGCTGATAGTCGGCTATTGGAAAGGTGTATATTTTGCTTTTATTAAATTATAGCAATTGTGCTTCCTACCGTCTATATTTTTTTTTTGTCATTTGTTTTCAAATGTCTTTAACCATCAGAGAGCCATAAAGGGTCAGCCACATTGTTGTAAATTTGGAGTCTTATACAGACCAGACAGGGTATCGATGGCATGTGTAGGAAGAAACTGCAGATGCTGGTTTAAACCGAAGATAGACACAAAAAGCTGGAGTAACTCAACGGAACAGGCAGCATCTCTGGAGTGAAGGAATGGCTGAAGAAGGGTCTCGACCCCAAACGTCACCCAATCCTTCTCTCCAGAGATGCTGCCTGTCCTGCTGATTTACTCCAGTTTTTTCTCGTCTATCCAGGGTATCAATGGCTAATTTATTTCCCTGAAGGTTTATCCTGAACATAACAATCTGACAGGGTCACAGTGACAGTGACTGAAACAAGTTCCGGTTGCCCAGATATAAGAGGAAATCATTAAGTTGGAAAGTGTGTAGAAGAGATATAAGGTGAGAGATAAGAGATTTAAAAAGGACATCCGAGGCAACATTTTCATTTGGCAGGTAATCTACCTCTGGAATGAGCTGCCAGAAGAAGCTATAGACGTGGATACAATTATTACTTTTAAAAGACATTTGGAACAGATATATTGATAGGAAGGATTTCAAAGTCTAAGTGCCAAATGCAGGCAAATGGGACTAGCCCAGTATGCCAACTTGGTCGTCAGGAACACGATGGGCAGACGGCTTGTTTCAATACTGTATAGCTCGATGACTCCTGCAATGGTAGGTTTCAAATTAGTCCCCTGATCAAAAATCAAGGCCTGCAGACCCTAGTCAAATAACATGGCTATTATGCTGTAGCAGGAACATGTGTCAGCGTCTGATGTTCATAATCAACAAAATCATCGTCAATACCTCTATAATAATCATCCTTGACTTTGCCCCCATGATAACGCACAGATATTACAGGAGATGTAACCACTGTTACAGGAGCCCCTATAGGGGCTCCTCAGCCCCCACTGAGGAGCCCCTATACCTCCTCTTCTGTATCCGGGGACCCCAACAGTCCATCCAGGTGACTGCATGTCCAACATGAACAGAGGTTCATGGGTACCTCTAACCTCATCTACTGCATCCATTGTTCCCAATGTGACTTCCTGTACATTAAGTGTAGAACTGGCGACTTGCACTTGGTATGCCAAGGCCTACCAGATCTTCTTGGTGCTAACCATTGAACTCCCATTCCCATACTGATCCTTCTGTCCTGGACCACCATTGAGGGGGATGGAGTGGGGGAGAGAGGGGAGGGGGGGGGAGAAGGAGAGGGGGGGAGAGGGGAAGGGGGGAGGAGAGGGTGCTGCACCAATGCTGGAGAGGTTTGGGCCCAATGGGTCCACTTGGTCTAGTATTTTATAACATTCTAACTGTTCAATTGGAAATACATTCCGAAAACTCATTTTGCTTACTTTTTTCAAATAATTACTTAATTCAAATAATTACTTAATTTTAAATTGATCTATGCTTCAATATCACCTAGGGTCTCATGTCTGTGAAAAACATGAACTAATTTTTATCTAATAATTTACAGCTTTTACTCTCCTTGATTATTAAAAAACAGAAGCCTTTCCCTATTTTTCTCAAAATGTTGAATAATTTCAATCTCTCTTAAAACACCCCTCTATTATTTTACTGTATATTTGGAAAAAAAAAAATCTATTTTGTTAAACCAATCCTGAGGTTATCAAAGTGAATCTTTGATTTTTCTTTTATGGGTGTAAATCTTTCATATTATGGGATAGTCAGCACATGGGAAAATGAATATTCTGGCAGCCTTGTAATGAAGATCTTGTTGACTGTGGAGAGTGAAGAGATTTATGCTCTGATTATTTTCCAGCTGCAGCAGGAGACAGTGGATTGTGGTGTATCAATGTTATTCAAGTGAAGTCTTCAGCTTGAAGTAGATGATGATAAGGCCAAGTATAATTGGCTTGTTAAAATTAACAAACTGGAATGGATTGAATGGATTGAACTGCTGCACTGAATGGATTTGCAGAAACATATAATTTGGAATTTTTTAATGTGCTATTTACCTTAATAAAGGCGTGTATATTAAAGAGTGTCTTCCCAACTAGCAAAAATGTATAGCTTTACACTCTTTCGAGATACAGCGTGGAAACGGGCCTTTCGCTCCATTGAGTCCACGCTGACCAACGGTTACCCCGTACATTAACACTATCCTACACACTAGGGACAATTTACCATCTACAGAAGCCAATTAACTTACAAACCTATATGGGTTACAAATTAACTTATACATTGAAAACTAAGAAATACAGACAACAACAGAGCGACGTAGCTGGTAGAGTTACTGCCTCACCATGCCAGAGACCCCACAGTTCGATCCTGACCTCAGGTGCAGTCTGGTGTTTGCGCACTCTCCCTGTGACCGTGTGGGTTTCTTCCAGGCCCTGGTTTCCTCCCATTTTCCAAAGATGTGCGTTTTGAAAGTTAAATGGCCCTCTGTAAAATGTTCCCATAGTATGTAGGGAGTGGATGTGAAAGTGGGATAACATATAAACATGGAATATAGGTGCAGGAGTAGGCCAGCACCACCATTCAATTTGATCATGGCTGATCATGTAAAATCAGTACCCCATTCCGGCTTTTTCCTCATATCCCTTGATTTCCTTAGCGCTAAGAGCTAAATCTAACTCTTGAAACCATGCAGTAGATTGACCTCCACTGCCTTCTGTGGCAGAGAATTCCACAAATTCACAACTCTGGGTGAAAACTAGTGCGAGCGGGTAATCGATGGTCAATATGGACTCTGTTTAAATGCAAATAGCTGCAATGTTTTGTCACTGATTTGAAGCTTTTGGAGAGAATAATTGTACTGGCAGGAGCTAAAACTTTTCCAGTTTACTCAAAATTTTATAAAGTTGCTTTATGAGTGATATATTAGCACCTATTTACATCACTTGCGTGTTTGAACTAATTTTCTATCTGTGGGATACTTTTCAAGAATGACAAATGTTACTGTGTTATATGTTAATTAGTATTCTGTACACGATATAGAACAAATGTTATTTAAATAGTATATGATTTTTTGAATTTACTGCTTCTATTGAGTTAAGTGCTGCAGAGGCTTATAATTAGTAGTTGTGAGTGTGCATATCTGCCTCTCTCGTTCTTCTATAAAATTGGGAAGTAAATATTTTGCATTGACGAATGTAATTTGGAGTTGATCAATGATCTGCTATGCTAAATTAGTTAACTGTTTAGCTATTGTTGTGCTAGTTAAGTCGTTATGGAATAAAGTGATGATGCTATTTGAAAAATTGCAGATGGATGGAAAATACAAGAGCATTTAACTTTGAAGCAGGAATCAATCTTGAATTAATTTAGCGTCTGAATATCTTCCATTATTGTTGAAAATGTTTTTTTGCTGCTGACTTAAAGTTTACAAATCTTTCAAATAATATGAGTAATTTGTTATTTTAGATTTGTGACTATCACATTAGTACATTAAAAATAAGGTTAACTAGGGAGAAGGTAGGACCACTCAAGGATAAAGGAGTGAATTTGTGTTGGAGTCAGGATGTAGATGAGGTCCTAAATGAGTACATCTGTATTCTACAAGGAGTAGGATATGGAAGATGATGAGATCAGTGTAGAGAATATTAATATGCCTGGGGAGTTTGGGGTCTTAAAGAACATTAAGGTGGATAAATCCCCATGGCCTAATGGGATTTATCCCAGGTTGTTGAGAGAGGCAAGAGATGCAATTCAGGAGCCTTAATGAAAAGCTTTGCATCTTCACCACCCACAGGCAAGGTCTCGGAGGACTGGAAAGTATCCAATGTTCCTTTCCGTAAGGAGGGAAGTAGAGATTCAACCGGGAATTAAATGGAAATGGAAATTGAAGAGGATTCTTCTGGATTCTTCTGAATAAAATTT